>NW_028277170.1:1500000-1720000 GCF_051122295.1 Plectrocnemia conspersa | reverse complement strand
AAATTGTAGTAATCTGATTCAGCAGGAATTTTTGATTAGCCGTCATTTTGAAAGAAGATGGCAGATTAGGTTGGCTAACGAATTTTTAAATAGGTGTATTTCCTAAAAAATCTGCAAAAAAACAGATATAAAAATATACTAACAAGATTTTATGGGTTACATTTATACAAAAAAAATATTATATTAAAGTTGTATATGAACACATAATTTTCGTTTCTGTAGTTTCTAGCGTTTAAGCGCATAGTGAGAGATCACAAGTGCGAGATAATGACTGCACAGAGTAGCACAGACAATTCATAATTGATGATGAACTTAATTTAAAGGTTCTGATCTTAAATAGCTATAGATTTAAATGGTTCAGAACTTAAATATTTTTTAAGAATAAAAATAAACGGTTCATTACTTTGCTAAATGAATATTTTAAATAAAATTAAAATTTTATATATATTTATTTTGTTAATAGTTTTCTTAGTTGTGCATAATATATTTATTATACTATATGTAATAGTCTAAGTCAGCGCTGTGCAAGTTCTTTTATTCGGGGGCTATTTTTTTCTTTTGCAAACATTTTAGGAGCCAAAATATCTTACTGTTGGGAGCTAAAAAGGAAACCAAAAATCACCTCGGATATATTTATTCGTTTACGGATGCTGATGGGAACTAAAAGACCCATACATTTTTGTTTGTATATGTCTTGGTAAACTAACAAAAATGTTTAAGGTATCTTTTTTGTTTTAGATTACATTTTTAAATCTTATTTTAAAAACATGAATTACTTTTTAGGCCGCAAAAATAATTTCGCGCGCCGCTAGTTGGATGGCGCTAGTCTATTTATGAATTATATTTTACCCACTGGGTTAACGTTTTTTAGTTTCTATAACAGTATATTTTTTTTATTTAAACTATGTTAATTATTCAATTAGGTAAGAGCAAAGTTTTAATAAGTTTACGTACATTGATAAATTTATAAACCATTCATCACTGAGTTAATTAAATATAATCATTTGACGATGATAACATTAGGAATAAACTTGACTTTTGATAGTAGGGCTTAAGGGGTTGAGTGGCTGCAACCAGCCCTAATTGAGTTACAAAGGGTCGTTAACAGCCACTTTTCCCGCTTTGTAAACACTTCTCGCACCTAGGGGGAAAGGAATGCAATTGCAGGCTTTGTCTCGCACCCCAAGGGTGACCCTGACCCCAATTCTAAATAAAAATATCATATATTATCAGCCCCTGATATTTGTAATGCCGATATAATATATAAAAATACATTATAATTAATAAACGAGCAACAACATTAGTAGTCATATTTCGAAAGGGATAGAAAGGTGTTCATTGGACACTATCAATTTTCCATCGAACGCAATTCAAAACCGCGGGTTCAATACCCGCAACATAATTGAATTCTATCTATGTGATGAAAATATGTTATTTTAAAATATATGGTGATGTTTAATAGTTCAATGCTGTTCTATATTATAAAATAACTTCAGCTCGACTTTCTATTGGCGGCAAGAATAGATTTTCTACAGTTTATGGATATGATTTATCAATTATTATGATTGTGAAATACTTATATGGCGTTAGAAACGTTACAATAAAAATAATATAAAGTTTAAAAAAGTTCAGTCCCTTTACAAACAATTTGATTATTCATATTGATGTCTGGTAGCTAATCAAATAGTTGCTCTCGATCAGTTTGGAAACAGTCGCATATCAGAGTCAACACATTAAGGCTACTTATCTTCAAAGCAAACAATGACGTTTGAAATTAGCAATCTTAACCAAGATAACAAACAATATAGAATACAATAGAATCCTTTATGATATGAAAACTTTGATACACCTATTTAAAATGCACAAAAAAGCTTGCTACAAATATGCAGTTTCTTAGATATATATAAAAAGTCAGAAAAAATACGCATAAGTTCTAGTCATACATTCTTTAATACAGTCTAATAATAAAAGTTGGCTTAACCATATTGGTTAATGTTTTAGTATCGTAAGCAAAAAAAATGACGCAATAATGTAATTATAAAAACACGAATAAAATTTGTATATATATATAACGCCCTTCAAAGCTGTTGCTTTTAAAGTATTGTGCCAATATTTGTGATTGCTCGTTCAACTACTTTCCTCTTAATCGACGAATAGAAGCAATTTTCATTCCATGAACTTGGGGTCGATCATAGCTGAAGATCTCTTTGGCATACTGCTTTCACTAATGGTAAATATTAAGTATATTTATTATATTTTCTTATAGCTGCTATAATTAATTCAAGAGACATTCAGCTTTTTTATTAATTACTGTATATAATAAACTATGAATAGCACTACCTAAGACTTAGGTCCTAATTACTTTTACTAATAATTTTATTTATATCGATTTTTCACTCGACGCTGATTTGCAGTACTATTGGTACTTTAAAAGTATTTTTAGATCTAGACAATCAGTGTTGGGGTTAAAATTTTTGACTGAACTCTTTGAGTTTATCCGTCGCCGTCATTCCAGAGCCCATTAGACAGAGGGGTCATCAAACGAGACGCATTTTAATTGATTCATTGACTGACCGGCGTCGCATTCTTGGCCAATGTTGCACCACGCGCAACATTGGTCAAGAGCGTCGCCGCCCTTAAGCCCGATTCACACGATCCATATAAAATAGTTTTACTTTTGCACTCTTGATCATATATTTTTTACTCTCTAAAATCTAAACACTAAGTAAAATTTCAGTCGGTGCTCCGCAATGAAATATACTAATGCTGTTATTTAAAAAAAAATATTTTCATCGTCTTCATGTTTATTGTGTGACTTATTTAGCCAGTTAAAAAAAATTAAATGTTTTTTTTTTATGTATAAAATTTGATATACAACTCTTTGTGAGTTTGTATATTGAATATAAGGTTATACACAATTATTTCACAACTCAAATTATCGAAAAATTAATTAAAAACATTTATTTATAAGAGATGTTGATGTATTATATTATACACATATATCGTAGAAAAGTTTTAAAAACGAGTGTCAAAGCAATCGTTGAGCGATTCCTGCGCAATTTTGTATTTGGCGCTCCCATTCTCTCCGGAGGCTTACAGATATCACAGCAGTAATCGCCTGGGTGCAGATCATTAAACTTATCGGATGATTTTTCTCTAAAGATGTGTTCAGGTAACTTATGTTTGTATCTAAGCGGTGAGTACCGTTCAAATCGCATTTGTCAATGTCAGTGAGATAGGTGTTAGTTTTATTTTATTTTTTTATATTTATATAAAAATGAAATATTTGTGTGCTAAAAATATTTTATGATTTCTAAAATTCTACTCCTAAAATATAGTTGTTTAAGGCTAATCTTAGGATGAGCATTATTGGCAATTATTTTAGATTACGCTAATTTTTCAAAATCAACTATCGGATATTCTGGATCACACAGGAGGTCTTTTTATACAGCAAGCAAAAATATTATAGCTATATCTGAAATAGCCGAAAGATATTTTAGCTTCATGGTTTTCATTTGAGTCTTTTAATTCAGACGGAAGTCTAAATGAAAACCGTGATATTTGATTAACAATCAAAGGCCCATATTTTTACGTTGTTTAATTTATTTTTTATTTGCTGTAGAATTTGCGCAGTTGTTAGAAGTCACTTTCTAGCATTTCAGTTGTTTTTTCTTCTGCTCGATAAGCACGTACATATTATATATAGAACCCAAACATGGCGCAAATTTAGCGGCGTATAATTTTGCAAATAATGGGAACATAAGAGTCAAGGATGCTATCTTGCGGGACTCCCATAAAAACTTTATTCTGAGTGAAGTTTTCTTTTTTTATTGTGACTGTGATAGTTCATGAGAATTTCGGTAAGGTGACCAGATTTTAAAAATATCAAAGAAGCACATTTAAAATAAAAGGGTCATTATTGCTGCGGAAGCTAAAAATGTAATTTCTGTTCAAAAGCTATCTCGTATTTTTTTGTCCGAGGAGGATAAATTAAGACATATTGCTGCGAAAGCTTAAAAAAGGTCGTTTCTAAAATTCTAAATAGGAATATGAATCTAAATCTTCGAAAATGATAACGTTTGGTCACCTTTGGTGTGAGTAGCACGCTCGAGGACTTTTTTTACGTAAGGGTCTGTGTAAATCGGTGTATGCCTCAGTGTGCAAACGTTCAAAGTGTGCGCGGCGAAGTTTACGCCATATGGAATTGAAAATCAATTTCCAGCCTCCGTAAAAAGAAAGTTGAACTATAAACATCGCTTAAATACGCTCATATACAACGAGACCCGTTGTATGTGTGCGTAGGCAATTACCGTTTAATCAGATTGGTTTGTTTTTTAGAAAAAATCTTCTCTACAATTTAAAAAATTATCGAATACATGTTTATTGTTCCACGTACAAATGCAGCACATAAAATGATTTTTAGGCTATTAATGAGTGCTATTTAGTTATTATTTTTTTATCAAATGATAAATATTAAATATTTTTAGGACGAATATTGTAGTTAAAAAAAATTAATTCGATTATTTTTTTAGTTTTCTTTATTAGATACATTTCTAAAATCGCAAATTAATTAATAAAGATTTGTTGTATGTATTTCATTAAATGACATTTACTTTTCTGAACAAATTCCTCCAAATGCTTTCCCTAAGCTTAGTGCTGTATTCTGTTTTTTTGAAATCAGAAAAATACTGTGAAAATAACTGATGGCTAAAAAGCTAATAAATATCTATACTTTTTGAAGCAAATACCTTATGTTAATATTTATATTTTATCTGCTTCAAGGATCTTTTTACCTTTATCATTATTTAAAATCAGACATTCTTGAAAAATATTTTTTTTAAATCGTCATGTGTGAGAAAATCTTCAAGCTTTTATTTGTTCCACCTCCTCTTCATCCCTCGATGAAAGCGTATAATTTTCCGTCCAATAATGACAAAGGATAGGTGCAACAATTTATTGTAATTCTATATGGTTTCTAAGCGTATAATTAGAAGCTTATGCATTTTTCTTTGCTGTTAATTAATGATTATGGTTTTCTAAAGTCGTGACTATTGTAAGCAAATTCTTAGATGTTCATAAATGACGATTTCACTTGTTTCATTGTTTTGTTGAGTCATTCACTTAGCTAATGTACTCTTTATGCATATTTTTCCTCCAGTATTTTTTTCTCTCGTGTTTATAATTATTTTTGACAAGACTTTAGTTATATTAGTTAGTATTAAATTTGTTGATTTGTGTATACACGACTTTATAAACAAATCGAGAGTTAGTCATGAGCGTGAACATGTTGATTAATGGATGAGTATCACATAAGTTTAATGAAGTGATAAATGTGTCGCTCTTGGATCATTGCACTTGAGAATCTTTATGATAAGAATAAATTTCGAGTTTTATATATTTTTTTTCTTCATCTATACATATTTAAAATAAAAGTTGAGTAAAAAATCAGTACGATATGTAATTTTAAATATTGTTTAACTAAACTAAAAATTTGTCAGTTATTGTATAATAATTTATAATGAAAAATAAATTGAATCGATAATTTTTTTATGTTTCTTTCCCAAAATATAAAATAAATAATATCCCAAACACGAGATTTTGTAAGAAAAAAAATATTAAATAATTCTAATTCAATAATAAAAATCTTAGTGGTTATATGAAACATGAAAGTTCATTTCAAAGCGTTTCTAAATATACGTTTTATTTTTTTTTTTTTTTTTTTATTACTAATCTGACCATCAAGACAATTTTTGAGATGGCCTTTTTTAGGTTCTCCTTTGATATTTTCAAAATCTAGTCACTTTACTTACGTACATACATACAAGTTACATATAAAATTATTTTAATAATGAAAAATTATATCGAAAGCAATAATGTTGTACAGAAAGCACTTATAATAAATTAGAGCTGTTTTTATGAATATTTATTAGAGCAAATGATCAATGATATGATATTTTATTAAATAAATAATAATATGTGCTAAGTCAGATGTGCTGACAAAATAATTACTGTCTCGTTCGATTCGTCTAATATCTGTTAATAAAATCGCCGTCGCAACTGTCTCCGCAATACCTAGGTATGTTTGCTTTTATTTTGTCGATAAATGTTTTTCCAAGTCCTGGCAGTTTCCGTGACTTGTTTGCATTTGACGACAGCAGTCGAAATTTAATTAACATACTTCTTATGCGATCCGAGCATAAGCTCGGCTCGGATTGCCGATGGTTTGTATTTTAATGTGAAACATCCTTGATTGTATTTCTGATCTAACGCACGCAGGGAGTGTGATTGAATCAAATTTTTATTTTTAATAATTTACTTTGACAAAGTCTCCGAAGGACTTGTTTAAAGATGTCGCGTTCCTTTGACTTCCATTGACCTCATTGACTTGTATCATTGTTGCTCGGACAACTTGGCTCCTTTCAATTGGTTCGTTCGTTGTATTTTTTAACGAGAGGTTATAGCAGGGTTAATGTTGTCGAGCATCGCCGAAAATACTGAATATATTATTCATATTCATATTAACAACAATATATCAATACATTTTGTCATATAAAATATGCGCTATGATACTTAATTTGTGTTGTGCATTATGAATATTTAGTTACCACTGCGTAACAAGTTTTGTCGTATTCTACAAAAATATAACCTAACCGTACATTATATAACTTAAAAGCTGACCTATCCTAACCGTCGATGTAATTATTAAAATTATGTTTATGTTGATTCTAGAATCCGATGTACCGATCGAAAATTAATGTTATGTATGTATTTAGGGGCTACTTTTAAACACGCCGTGTATCATTGTTTTTTTATCGCCTTGTTATCACACATTGTTACGCATGAAAATAAATTAATATTCGGCATTGGCGCGTTGGAACGGGGTTTTGCCCCCCGAGCTGCGCCCCCCGCGGAGAGTAATCGTCCGCCCACAGGAATATTTACCCTTAATGTACCCTCAACAATCGGAGGGGGTCGTGGGGTTACTCACTACCGAACCGGTGTTAGATATTTAATTCTATAGTGGAGTCGCACAGTTTGTTTTTATTTTAGTACAATATTGTTGTCTGCATTAAAAGTTTACATTACAAAAAAAAGTTTCGAGCACAAAGCTCAAAATCATGCATGCAAGATTAATATTTACAATTGATATTAGAGACAAAGAGATGATCTTATTATTTTTATTTTTTAAGGTAGAACGCGTTAATTTGTATTGAACTATGCGGTCTTTGTATATTAACTTACATATTCAATGTTATAATCAACTTTCGCAGTATTATGATCATGCAAGGCTAACGACCTATGACGCAAATTAAATATTTTGTGCAATCGTATGACATCAGAATCATTTGCTATAATTATATATCTGCATATAAATAGTAGAACATCTCCAATGTTATTATTATTATAAGTACTATACACAAGTTAGTATTATAGATGTATATCATTATGCAAATCTTAGACGTAATATGTATTCGTATTTTATTTAAAAAGATTTTTTTATAAATATTTACTTAGTAAAGTTATATTGCCATTGATTTTATTATATACAACGAATCTATGATTTGTCAATCGTTTCATAAACATTAAACTCTTTAATGAATCTCTACAGATGACATTGTTTTTATTTAACAACATTTAACGATCATCACTTCTCCATAAATCATGTTTTACATAATTGTTTATTTTTCATTACTTCATACTGATATACTACTGGTATCCTGGATTACTATGAACTAATGTTCCAGTGATGATACCCCTGCGACTCCAGCACAAAAACCAGCGACCCAATCTGACTTTGCTATAACCTTCGCTAATGTGTCATCTCTTCGGGTGGCCCACGAGTTCACCCCCCCCCCCCCCCATTTACCCTCGATGTGGCCCACGAGCGCGAAACATCTTCAAAAACAAATCAGCGCTGATGAAGGTTCAGACAAATTGCGATTTTATCGTTTTCATTTTCGGACGGCGGCGCACAGCAATAATCGGCCGTTTAACTTTCGTCGAATTGAGCAAAGTTATTTTTTCGGAATTAGTTACGCAAACCTAACCGATAATTTATATTATTCATCAACTGTGGATTGTGCGATATGTATTTCTAGCCATCCGCCAAATGGCTAGTTTTTAGCACTGAATTAATTAATATTTATTTATAGACCAGTTTTATTTTAAGCACAAGATAAGATAACTCGATATAAATATACAATTATACGCTGATTTCTGTTGTATAAGATGTTGACTATTTATCTTTAATTTTCTGTAAATGTAATTGTTTTTCTACAAGTGTGGTTTAATAAAAACTAAATTAGTTTTATTTTTATGATTGATACTGTACAGTTTATACTTATTTAAATCTGGGGTTATGATTGTACATTATAATTATAACTATGGATTTTTTAGTAATATAATCATTTATTGCTTTAGTTAGGTTGTTTATCCAGAATTTTTTTCCAGAAATCCGCATTTAAAAAATAGTATTTATTAATGAGATTATAAATATAAATAAATATTTGCATACACATTTTTTTATTTGTATCAATTATTAATATATATATATATATATATATATATATATATATATATATATATATATATTATTAATATATATAGATATTATTGTAAAAAAGCTTTAATTTATCGTTGTAGTATTAATTATGTTTTATTTAGTATGTATTAAAAGATTAGTTACGGACAATAAGCACGCGGTCAGAATCGGCGCTAGAATTTTCTAACCGCCCTCGCTTTTACTGCCATTGTAATCTAACCTAGTATATACTACAAACATATAAACACGCATGAATATATCTATTCATACACAAAAAATATTAGAAGCTAGATTGCGCTAGCTAGGTGGGTGGTTTCGAGTGTAAATCTCATCCTAGAATTCCGCTACCAAAATACTAAATGTACGATAGATATGTGTTTTAAATTATTTAATCATAATTTTAATAATTTAGATTTGATTATTTTATCTATAAAATGAATAGTACAAAGTTATTATTTTTTTATGTATAAAAATATAGTAATTTAAATTTATTAAAGCTTTGCTTTCTGATTTTATATAATTTTTATTTAATAAAAAAATATTTTAAATTATTGTTCATTAAATAAACTGTTTTTTTTTTTAAATATAAAAATATGGTAATTTTGATTCGTGTAACAAAAAGTTGAGTAGCACGAAAAAGTGAATTTGGCTGTTAATTAATTTTACAAAATAATTAAAGCTATCGCATATTATATAATAAATCATAACAGTAAAAAATAATTTTACTGTTTTTTTTTATAAAAATTATAAATAATAAAAAAAAATATAATAGTTATGCTTCAAATAAGAAAAAGTTGTGTGGGATAATGATAAATAAATTTTGCTTTTCAAATTTATTTATTTTAATCATAAATTTAGCTAATATAGCTAATTGTTTATATACTAAACAAATTAAAATATACAGAAATATACAGAACAGAATATATAAAAAAATACCATAATAATATAATTTATTTCTTAATGCACAAAGGTGTTTCTTTATTGCATTAATGCAACTTACTACATTTATTTTTTTGCGGATTGTCCTATAAATATTCTTTTACAAATTCACACCTCCGTACAGTACTTTTTTCTTATATTATACCTATCTATGCTTAAATTATCTTTATTTTTTAATAAATACTCTGGTAACATATTATTTTCTAACTTGTTTGCTTAATGCATGAAGTTATTTATTTATTTCATTAAGGAAATCCGCTACATTTTTATTTGTGCGGATTGTCCTGGGAATATTATTATAAAAATTTATACCTCCGTACATTATTCCCCTGTCTGTACTCATTTTCTTATATGTAACTATCCTTAAATTGTCTCTATTTATAGTATTAGATCTATGACATATTTTATTCCTATTAAATAATTATTAAAATACACTATTAACATATTATTTTGTAACTTATACATAAATACTAAAACATTCATGCTCAATATTTCTTGAACATGAATGTTTTAGTAGTATACATATTTATAACTAGTAAATCTATTTCTATTTAAAAGTACTCTCCTACTTTAATGGGTTAATATAATTTGCATTGTAAAATTACACTCCGTACTTATTCATGTATTGAAAAAATTTTCTACAATTTTTTTATGGAAAATTATGGCAAATTTTACTTACTTACAAAAAAGTGGAATGAAACTATAATGATAAAATTAATTTTACTCTACAAATTTTATTTCTTAATTCATTTATAATATTTTTAACATAATGTAAAAATAATGTTTCTTGTTGCTTCCTATATACGAATTTAATTGGTTTTTTTTAAATAAAAAAACAACAATTATAATTTAAAACCATGTATTTAAGACCATGCCATAAAAACGTAATTTATCACATTTTTAAAAATAATCGTTAAAAACTAGAAATTTATTGTATTTAATAAAATCTCAACATTTCATATGCAAGCTTGTGTGTACTTTAGAATCCAGATGGAAACTCTTCTGCTCAATCATTTCATACATTTAAATACAGTTTGAGATGGATTGCAAAAACTATACCGTGTTATGTGGGTTTGCGTGCATGTATGTATGTGTGTTTAAGTCACCGGGATGAATATTTGCATATTCGGCTTTCGAAAGCCCTTCTGCGACATTTAGCCCTTCCGTTGACGGCGCGCGCTTCTTCTTGGCCGACGCGATGAATATTCAATAAGACCAAGATGCCAGCCAAGAGAAAGCGCTTTGGACTCGAGCACCCTACACCGCATAGTACCATTCGTCTTGGGTCATCTTCTTTGTCAGTGTTTTTCCTTGTCCCTATCTACCCCCTACTTCTCCGTTTGTAATAAATTTCGGTCGCGTGGTCGCATTCAATTATTACTCGCCGATATGCAAATAAGACGGATTGATCGAAAATACCTGGCTCCGCTTTCCGATATCTAATACTTAAATTGCTGCTGCTGTGTTATTGAATCACTAGCATCGTACCCGTTAAAAAATTAACGGATAAGTATTTATCTTTATATATTTATTGAATATTCTCTTTTACTAGTTGTTACGACTATCTGTGAGACGAATGTCAATTGTCACTAAGATTGTGTTTAATAATTATAAAACAAAGAATCTACATTAAATTTTGCATTAAAAATAAAATAAGATGCAGTGTTTTGGTGAGGATGCTATGTAAAAATTAAATGTTTATGAATTGTATTTTTTTTTTAAAGTACTCCAAAGCTGTCTAAGTTGACAATAGGTGGTCGAGCTAGCACATGAAACCTAAAATTTAATACATTGTGCTCAGTAATTGCAGAATCCTTAATAGTGGCTTTCTTGTTCATGCAAAGAAATTTAATAAAACGTTTTAAATTAAAAAGCTGTGAAGTTATGAACAAAAACATTATCACAATTATTTAGTCTGACAAATTATTTCAATGCCTCATAACATAAGTAAGGCGATGACATAATATTGTTGCTGTTTTCTTTGGTTATAACAGCAAAGTTTACTACGATTTTATGGTTGATATTGAGCACGGACAGTGGCGAGACGTTGAACAGACACATCTGTGTTTATTCACACCACACACAATCGGATTTGTCCGCCAGACATCCGTGCGTGTTTGGCCAGCTAATAAAAAAGGTCAGAATAGTAGAGACTGAAAACCCATAGTCCGCGATTTCTAGAGCAGCAGACTCGACTTTTTTTAAACAAAAACTTTAATTTTTAGTTGAGCAATAATCAGTTGGCTCAGCCGCAAATTAATATCTATTGATTAGAAATTATATTACACATAATAATTAATTATAAAGATGTTACTTTCTTCACCGACCTTTCAATGTCTGATTAGCTTACCCAGTTAATAGAGATTTACCCCGTTGTAACGTATTGGTCTTATGGCTATCAGATTACAACTGAGTTTTACGCCATTTTCGTGAAGAAATCTGAAGAAAACTATCAAAATTGTGGGCAATAAACTTCATTTTTTGTTCCAGAAAAAAAATCGGTAATATTAAAGCAAAATCACTAATTGAATTCTAGACCAGCGGTCACAAACCTTTTGGACCTCCCGGACCATTTAGCTTAAAATTTTGTTTCCCGCAGTACACTACCATGATTTTTTTATATATGTAACATTCTAATAATAAAATTGCTATTGCACTCAAAGCTATTTGCAAAAAATGTATATCATTAATATACAGGCTTGGTCATAATAATGGAGCACCCCAATATATGTGTTATATTTTAAAAAGTAGTGAAAATATTAATAAAAAACCGACAAACGTTGTTTAAAGTGTTTATTTTAAGCTTATTTTTAATATTTGGTTGATCCGCCCACTTACAAATATTATTACAACAATAATTAAAATGAGGCAATAAAAAAATATTTTCCTCGACAATTTATTATATAATTAGTATTTTTTACTACCTATAAGTATTGAACAATATTTTATATTATTAACTTATCTGTAATAAATTGATCTACTATTTTTATAGTTATTTAATTAAAGTTCGTTATTTTTGAACCACCATTCTGTAATAATTCATTTAAGTTATCGACCACTCATCTAACACTGCAATAAATTATTATATATACACACATCGAATGTATCACTTAAGAGTGTTATTTACCTCTTCTTGCGTAAGAAGCGTCTTAAAACGAGCGATATGACGTTCCCTGTTTGTGAAAGTCGTTAACCAAAAATAGATCAGCACTTCTTGTAACGCTATGGATTATAAAAGAATCGAGAGATCTTTTGATCTTTGTACGCATCTCTGTCGAGTGTATTTTTGAACAGAGCGTGACAGGTCACTATTAAATCTTCCCTTTAAATGATTTCCCCTGCGTGCTTAAAAGCAGAGGTTTTCTATCATACGATGATAATATATCTCTAAAACAATGTGCAAACACACACTGTGACCTAAAAATACGATCGTATTTGATAGCAATGAAATATTTTATACTGTTTCAATATGCGTATTATTTAAAACTAGTCGATTCGGCGGTTACGCTCTCGCAAATTCAATTGCAATATCCAGATTGCCACTCTGACGAGAGAGCGGAATTATGTGGGTCTTTGAAATGTGAGGAGATAAATCTAAGGGTACTCGACCAGGAGCACCCGAGAGGGGACTTTAGTCATCTATTGTGTTCTTCGATGATGCTCAAATTTTAAGATGCATACATATTACATTGTTTCGCGTGAAAAGTAATCCGGCGATTATGCCTTTTTTGCCGTACATCTATAAAACAAGATGGCATATAAACAAAATTATGAACTAAAATAGCTTTACAAAAATAAAAATATATTATATGACATTTAGTGTATTATTAGAATTTATATAATCTTAGTTTTTGTGTAGCATATAATAAGGATTATGTAATTTGATAAATGTTTTGGCGATAAATCAATAGTTTTTAATTGTGAATCACTTTCGATTGATGTCTTAAAACTCGTATACAGAAGATTTTTAGCCAGTTGATAGTTTCGCCCTAAATATTTTTGCTATTTTTCATAATTGTTTCCTCCAGAGGTTTGGCTTAATAAAAATCTTCACTTTTCATATCGTGTAGTAAAATTAGATTAAAATATTATTATTTAACCATATTTTTCTAAATATCAAATTACAGTTATTCAACATATTTTTATACTGTCATTACATTTAAACAACACAATAATTTTTATTTATCTTAATAATATATAATACGACAATGTTTATGATGACTTATAAAATGTATATAATTAACAATTGATATTTTTATTGTTTCAGGTATGTATTCGACAACAGTCTCATTTTAAAATCACAGTGTTAAGGTTTGAGAATATTTTATAACATATTTCTGCAACTTGTCTTAGATTAAATCGCACAAAAACCTGCTGTAACGTATTATTTATTAACTAAAATGTCAGGGACTTAAACACAGGATTCGCAACATAGTTTTAATATAATCCCAATTAAAAATTCATATATTTTAGGAACAATAAATGGATTTTTCGTTGAATTTTATTTAGTATTTATGTTAACTCTACATAGAGCATCATAAGTACTGATACTGATCTTTGAAAGCAGTGCAACTTTTTAATTGCATTAATTAATTAATTAGTATATTGAGTAGTTATATTCCTTCTATCGCAACCTTGCTTTTCCATTGAATTAATCTATATAATAATATTCAATCTGACACACCTTTGAACATGAAAGGGTTTTAAAATAAAAACTCTGATGCTAACATTTTCAGAATTCCACTTATTAATTATTTATATGCTTTCATTACACTTCAGCAATGCAAACGATTGGTTTGCTTACTATTTGCCAATCAAGTTTAAATGTATATTTCATAATTTACTTTTTATGGATTGAGTCGACGAGTTGAATGATATTTATCATTCAACTCGATCAATATAATTATGTTTTATCGATCTTAATGATACGTTCGCAAATATCACGTCATTATGGTAATCAAAACGATGAATCTTACTTACATGATTCACTGATCTTATTCATCAAATCGATATATGTAATGTTAGTCATTCGTGTATAACCGTGATAACTTTTTTCATATAACTTCTGAACTTTGTTTCATAGATCAAACGATAATTATATTTTACAATATTACATCATGATCAGAACGTGATTTGATCTTTATTTTTAAGATGATGATGATGATGAGCTAACTGGCATATTTAATGACTGAAACATCTGTTGTTTTGTGTGCTGTTAGAATACTACGGCAATGTATTAAGATTTATAAAATTTTGTAAATAGATAGGACAAGTAATGGTTAAAAATGTACTTGTTATTTATTAATTGAACTAGTTTAGAGCATATATATAGATGAACGTTTAGCTAATTGTTGGCTCAATCAACAATAATTGAATTTCTAAAATTGGATAAAAGCAATTTAAGCCATTTACTCAAAAACTATGTAAGATTAAATAATATACATTATTTTCTTATCACCAAAAATTAAATCTATATTAGGTAAAAAAAAAACTATTTTTAAAGAACTAAAAAATAATTGTTGTAAATAACTTATTTTTAAATTATTCCTACCATCCAAATAAAATTATTGAATTGGAACATATGTTTCGAAAAACTCTATTAGGTTTTCTCAAATATATATTATATATATATTTTTACTGATTATGTTTCAAAATATAATTTCATTTTAAAGAGAGCATACAATGTTACAGGTTTTGATTTAAATTGTTACGATTTTTGTCTTGAAAGTATTTTTTCCTTCCAACTTTCCAGCCAAGCGTATTCATTTTATCAAGAGGCAATTTCGCATTGTCGTGTTGTAGAACAATTTGACTCCTTTTGACAAGTGCAATTTCTGATCAGAATAGAAGCTTTCTGTTATTGTTTGGCCAGATTTAAGAGTTTCGTAATGCACAGTCACTTTGAAATTTTACCATACACACAAAATACTTTTTTTAAATGAGCATGGGCTTTAAGCTAAGTTGTTCTACTTGACTTTTTGATAACAATTGTCTATGACGAACGTTGTCGTACAACCAGGGCCGCCGAGCTTTGGGAAAACAATGATTCCGGGCCTCATGCCAAAAATTGCGTTTTATATAGTTTTTACCATCGTAATATAATTTCTCGAATAAACAATAATAAGTACGAGCTAACCCTTTTCATGTTACAAATAAATATTTTAATATTTTCCAAAGTCGAATTTGTCCCCTCTCGGATGGTATGTGTACAACAGCCATTTATTATTTTCAGTTATCAAATGATCCAAAAAAGGCGACCAGCCTCAAGATCCAGAAGCTCTTTGAATATGCAGATACGTTTTCTTCGCTCAATTCGTGTAGAATCCATTCACCTTCATCTATTTATCTTCTAAAACTTTGTATCCTTCTTAATGTTCTAATGTACCGTTGAATTAAATTGATTTAATTTCTCGGCCTGTTAATGGATAGTTTGAGTATGATTCGCTTCCATTTCTGTTCTACTGTGGTACTTAAAAATAACATTTATTTCATAACAGTGTTTAAAAGCAATAACAATAAATGTCGATTGAGACAGATTTGACGCGACTGGCTGTCCTTTGATAATCTATAAAACAATGGCAACAACTCTTTTTTATTTAAATACTACCAATGGAATTTTATATATACGAGCTCGTTGACCACCCACTGCACTCCCACAACTTTCCGTTTCATCTACAAACAATGTCGTTTTTTGTATGCCTCAAAAATAGTTGAACTCATTGTGTCGTGCCGAGGAAACGTGAACGAACCTAGGAAGTCCGTGAAGCATTTACATGTTTATATATAATATATGTTGTATTTTTATGCACATCCTGTAGTTGCAACGGCGTGAAAAATAAATATTGGAAAAAATATAGGACATTGCAAAATGTAACATTAACAAAACAATCACAATCGTCCGTTTCAGTTACCAATTTATGTATTTTCGCATTGAATGCCTTTCAATGCGGATTCAATTGACAAAAACTTGCTTCGAACAATATGCTCCATGATTAAAAGCAGAAATAGAACCATAAACCATTGAAAAAATTCATAAAAGCTTTAAAATAGTTATATTGAACGGTTATTTACAGGGTTTAATTTTAGATTTTTATTATTGTATTTAACAGATAAATTATTATTATAATTTCAATAATATAATTAATTTTATAAACATATCATTATATATGTACAATACGATTTTTATTAGCTACAATTTAATAGGAAAAAAATACGAATATTAAGCAAGACGTAGGTGGTTATAGTAAAATGGAAGCAACTAAAAAACATTTTATAACTTAAGTAAAAATGAGGATAAATTAAGACTAATTTGAGTAGATCATTGATATGTTTTCTCAGGAATTTTGAGCTTATATTTAAATTTAATATTGTTTTTATCGTTGTCGCAAAATATTTTTATAGTACTTTCTGGTATGAAAATGACAATTTTCTATATATATATTATCAAGCTTTTAAAATTAGTACAGAAAGGTGTATAATATATTATTTTAATGACTTTATTTTGGATTACTTGTAACTAAGAAAAAAATAGCATTACTGATGTTACTCAACACCAAGCAGACATATGCTAAGATGTGTCTGAATAATTGTTTACATACTTAGATTTTTTGCTTTTTTTTTATACGCGCTTTTTCTAAATAACATTTATTTAAGGACTGCAATGGCGGCAAGCTCTTTAGAGCAGCAAAGTTGCAAAATATATTTATTAAATTTAATGTATTTAATTATTGATTTCACTTCACTTATTAATTGTGTCTTCATTATTTAGTGGGGGTTTTGTATTTATATAGTTTGTAAATCAAACAGTCATGCCTTTTCTATATATTATATAACATTAAGAGGCCAGTACTCTTTTTATATTAAAATTAGTGCGTAAATGCGTTTTTGAGTAATTTTCACAGAAGCTGATTTTTTAAATATTTTATTAAATTACGGTAAAACATAATACTTATAAAATCATTTTAAATTTTGTAATTCATAGTATATTTTGAGCTCTTAAAAAAATTAAAGTTTGCATAACATTTTTTTACAAAATGATTATTTAACTTTGAACGAACGATATTCATACTAAACTGATTCACGGACGACACAGTCGTATTATATTTATTTCAACAAAATTCGTATTATCCATGTATCTTTTTTTTAAAAGGAAAAAATATCATTGAAACACTGCTATAACTATTTTTAACTCGTTTTGTTTAAACCTAGCTCCATTTAAAAAATGAATACTATGTTTTTACTGCTTTAATAATAAAACTAGCTCTATACGTATATTTTGTTAAGTAGCAAACATATTTTAAATTAAATAGATCAATACCTTGAATAGTACTTACAGTAATATTAAAGAAATTTATGCTCACTATTGTGGAAACATTCTAAATGGGTCTTAAAAATTTGCTCTCTGAACTAAGTTTCAGTAAGATAAATGTATTACAAATATACTAAATTGTCATGCAGTCTCGTTTTAAATGTTAGTTAATGAAAATATGTTTCTTGTGAATTTACAATATTAATTCTGTCTGAATGGATATCTATTTTGTAGCGTTAACTAGTCATATACAATGTTCGTTGGTTTCAATTGAGTGTAATACTAATATCAGAGTACAGAAAATATCGTACTTAACTGCGTTTCTTGGATCGATCCTTATGTCAGTTAGCAGCACGAAGCCATCGATTTAAAAGTATCCATCAGCACATGCCAAAAGTCGCCAACGTTGGGAAAAATTGGGGCAACTTTGTTCGATCGCCATGTCGTCGTTCGCCGAAATTATTCGCCCCGTTTCGTATTGAAAAACATATTTAAAAAAATGGCGAAGTAGGTCCACGGCAGACACGATAGTTAATATTGATTTATAGAGTAGTTATTATTTTGTTGTGGGTGGTTTGTCGCGGGATTTGAACCCGGTTCGTGCTGTAAAACTACCCTGAAAAGAGACATTGCTCATCTGAACACGCAATCCTGATATCCGATGCCGGCACACAACCTTAGGTTGGAGAGCCTCAAAATTTAAATTTAAATAAAAATTATATTGTATTTTAGGTTAGATTATAAATAATAATATAATGCGCAACAAATAGTTAGATTTGCATATTTTTTTATTGATCCTTTCCTTGGAATTCATGATTTTAATTTTTTTGTAATTTCTACAAAATATACTGATTTAATTTTATTTTAATAAAATATTTATTTCTGTTTCTCGGTTTTCTACTCAATTTAAACATATTTTATGATTTAAGATACCGAAGATCTGTTCGATATTTTATTGCATAAGTTATTTTATTTATACAAAAATATCTTATTACATATTATTATAATCATGTTGTTAAGAAAAAACAGTAATATATTTTTATTATTTTTTTGTTAAATACATAAAATAATTAGCTATAATAGATTATTTTTAGGGTGCTTCAGATTCGAACTCAGGTCTTTCAGCTCAATAAGCAAAGACTTATGGCATTTTTATATCGTATTAATGCAAGTCTTTAACTATTACTAACATAAAATTCAAAGACAAAGAATTTGTAGAATAAATTTATATCTCTCAGGAATAGCAAATTATATTGTGTGTAATTCATTAAAAATAACATATATTTAATTTACTATCACTGATATACATAATTTGATTTCAGTCGTAGTTGATGTAATTACCCCGTTATAAAACATTGGGTTAACGCCTATCAATCAAAAGATTTATAATTCATAAATATATTTTGATATAATATAAATGTTTAGTTTTATTGCCATTATAAATAAGTAAGAATAAAAGTTAATTAAAATTAAGTTAGTGGTAGAAGTAGCTTGAACGGTTTATGTTAGTTTTTTTACAAATGCGTTTTTTCTATTTCTAATATTTGGTTTATACGTTCTTTAACAGAACCTAGGGGAAATGTTTATTTAAACCAATTAGTCCATATTGTCAAACTCTACCTCTCTAATATACGCACATTTTAATTTAGCACAGTTAATACGACAAAAAATATTTTTTATTATTAGTATTAAAAAGTTTATTTTCTTTTCAAGTAAAATTCCAAAATTTAAATTTTGTAATAAAGATCAGAATATATTTTTAAATTTAATTTATGCTTTAAAAATCAATATAAAAAAAACTTTTTAACATCCATAATTTATAATAAATTGTGGTTTATTGTTAAATTTCACAAATTAAAATAATCTCGTGTAATAAACTGAGATGGAAACAAATACAATAGAAATAAAATATGTACATAATTTATTAGGTAACATTTTTTTAAATTATTGCAAAATTTATAATAATAATGTTGAGCAAAAATTATATTTTTTTTTTAATCATGTATAAAAATAACATTATTGTTTATTGAAATTCCATCTTTATGATTTGTGATAGATTAACTCAAATCTGAAGGAAGGGGTTCTCGGAACCAAATTCTCTCGGAAAAGTATGACTAACTGAAATATTAATTTCTGTTTAATCGTCACTCGAAAGTCCGTGCTAAAACATTTTTGCCTAAACTATCTATACAATGTAATACTGTAACACGTTCACAGTGACTCCAGGTTAATTTGTAAATATTTGTGCAAATATTCTGAAACAATACATTTTTCAAGAAGTTTCTGAATAAGTCTTTTGAATGTCAGTATAGACTATATCAATAATAGATTAGTGACTATAGAACGACGTGGACGAAAACCATGTTGATTTTTTTCAACACTTGTATCTGATATCTTTAGCTTCTGTTTTAACATTTTCTTGAATACTATTTTTTATATTTAATAATAATGAGTCTAATTTTAATTCTTTCGTCTCTCTAAAACGAGTAAAATTTATTTTATTTAGATATCAAAGTTTTTTTTTAAATAATAACGACGTCACATTATCGACATTTATAGTTTAATTTTGTACTTTGATTTGAAAAACAATTGAGCACCCCTGCCACAACTGTTGAAACCGTCTGAACATGACTGATGGAAATAGCGTTTGTGCATAGGCAGCCGAGTTATGAAAATGTTCGGACCGAACGCTCGCCGTGCGTTCTTTGTGCTAATATATAATAGTTTATAATTTTTACATACATATAAATAGACCTTTTTATGGTGGTACGCGACGGCACGCACTACTATGACAATTTTTCAGCAACAACAATAATAAAAAATAAAATAAAATAAATATTCCAATTTTAGCGACAGTTCTCCGACGTGCTGTACTTTTAGTAAATTAGTATATAACATCAATTCTTTATTTAGCGCGCGATTCATTACTCTCAAATTTATCCATTTATAATAAAACACTCAAGCGATGTGATTTTTAACAAAACTTTTCACTGCTAATTTATTCTAGTAGCTTAAAATTCATGAGAAGTTAATTCTAGAATTGATGAAATCTCGTAAGGAACAGCAGCTTGGTTATTAAAGGCCATTTTATATAAAAACTTTATATGTTAAAGTATTGTGAGCATGATGGAAGATCGTAATATAATATCCATTATGCATTGTCGTGAAAGAGAATTAAACCTTTTCGTTTGATCAGTGCTGAAAGCAAACGTCACAGTTATTAGTATATTATCCGTAATTTTACGGATAAGTACGAATAATTCGTGATCATGGCCGAAATATAGAATACAAGTAAGTGAAAATCGCGATGAATCCTGAGATTTCAAAACTAATTATACTCGCGAAAATCTAAAAATCCATATATATATATATATATATTTAGTCCGGCCCTACACGCGTTCAGCAGAATGAATGGCTCTTTAAATATAAAATCGATAGCCGACATAACGATGCAATATAGTGAATGTGTTGCTTGATTATAAATAGGAAGTTCGCCTGTCAGCCAACGTCCTGTTATATGACAACAGTGATGACTATATGTCAAAACACACACACGTGTGCGTCATATGGAATTGTTGACCGCAGATTTAAACCTTTGATCGTGGGCTTACAATATTATATTTAATAAATACTTTTCATGTAGATACAATTGTTTCCAAATATGCATAATATTTATATACATAATATTTAAATATCGATATTCATCGCGTTCAGAACTTACAGTTCGAAATTTCGACTGTATTACTTCAGCCATGGTCATGAATTTTCAGCAACCGCTGAATATATATATACTTATACTATTAAATATTTTACTGGTATATTCTGACTTTTGAATTCAACATTAAATATTGAATTTTCAATGTTTAAAAGTTAAAAGTAAATATTTTTCATTTGTTTTTTAACATTAAATTAAGACGTTCGTGATTTAATAGGTTACACCATTGCGTCACGAGGGACAAAAACATTAATTAATTATTTTAATAAACAAAATATACATAACAAGAAATAAATAACAGATATCATAAAATATTAAAATTTAATTACAATAACCGGACCAGCTCCTCATAACTGACATTAAACATATCAATGTGTAATCTATAGTTTTTTATGCCCAATTTATGCCCAACTCTTGTGCAATTTTAAACATCAGGGTGAATATATTTTTTTACTAATGGAATTCAATCATACATTGTTTTTAAATTATTTAACCACCGCATACCATAAAAATTGCCTACACGTTTTATATGTTTATCAAATTTTAGAACACAATAGAACTTATTAGAGGTTTATAGCCCGTAAGTACGGAGTTCAATTTCCAGTGACATAATCGACTTTTTATTTATAAAATCTCAGGTATAGGTTCGTTTTCGAGTGTTTCCAACGAGTTATCGTGCTCTTTTTTATTTATATTTTTTACTCAGACACGTGTAAATCATCAAAGAACGGATAGGTACTCTAAACGGGTACCGTCAATTTTTCTTGTCATTCGACGCACACGTGCCCACGTTCAACGAAAAACGTTAACGTAAAACGTAAGCAGAGAAAGAGAGAGAGAGAGAGAGCGAGCGTAGTTTGGATTTCGTGACCGTCGCTGACTAAGTTTTGCGGATTCCCATAAAGTTGACAGTTCCTTTTTTCAGGCATCGTTAGCGTGGCAAGATATATATTCGTGTGTTTTGTGAATTAACATGATTTATATAGCGATCGCCTAAGCCATAAGCGTTTTCATTTGACAAATTGTAAAATTTTCGTATGACAGCGCTGGTTGGTATGTACACACAATACATATACAAAGCCGGTCGTCTTTATTACTATATATATAATTTAAAGTAAGGTAACAACACTGTAATTCTCGCGTAATATATAAGTATATAGTTTTAATTCCGAACTGAAAATTACAAGGGTTTATTAATATGACGATATTTTTAAGATCTTAAAATATCTAGCTGTAAAAATAAAAGACAATCTTGCGTGCATTTTTTTTTAATATAATAGTTAACCTTAGTCTTATAAACTATAATTTACTCTGCTAAAAAAATACTGTTGAGAAACAATTATATATAGTCAACTAAGCAAGGTGTGATCAAAAAATACTGTGAATAATTTTATTACAATCAAAGTTGAATGTATCTCCTTCAATGTACTCTCTTTGGCTAGCGATGCACTTACCTCAACGTTGATTCCATGATTGGAAGCATTTCTGGAAGGGCCTTTAGTTGTGGCCCTCTGTGTCGGGAATGGTGACAAAAAGTTTTTATTTTAACACGGCTTAAATTTTTGGGAATAGCTAGAAGTCCATGTTGCTAAAACTGGAGAGTAAGGCAGAGGTGGACAGACAGGAACCTTTTGTTTGTCGTTGTCGTGATAAAAGAGTAAGCCATTGGCCCATTTTTATGGTCTCTTTTTCCGTACATCGTTTCACAAACGTTGTAGTAAGCCCTATTATATTCTAAGTTTACAGTGGTTTTCCTTGAATCGCACTATGCCCTCAATATCTAAAAAAAACAATAAGCATGAAATTAAGGTTCGACTTCTTAGAGCGAGGAGAGCCACTCGTTTTCTACTGGGAACAAGCATTTTCATTTCAGAGTCATAGCCATACACCCAACTTTTATTTACAGTTATAATTTTGTAAATAAAACCCGGATCTCTATCAAGACGATTCTTCAATTATTTTTTGAGGTCGAAGGACGTCCCGACGGTTGCTCGTCTTCAACCGACTCATTTCCGCTTTTAAATCGCTCATACAACATTCTTCAGAGTCACCACATTATCGCCATACACTGATTTTAACATTTCATAAGCTTCTTTGCCACTTTTTTGCAACTTAAAACAAAACTTAATGTTAACGCGTAGTTCGAAATCCATGATGCGCGACAAACACAATAAATACGGCTTCACTGTTTCGGTTCTGGAAGCCGGCTAACAAGTCACAGCTTATTCAAACTTGACACTGACTATCTCAATGGATCAGGCTATCGAGCTTATTACTTCAAAAGGATGTAGCGTCAGCAGTTGTTGCTCTAAAAAAATATTCACCGTATTTTTTGATCAAGTTTGCTTACATCTAAAAAAATTGTATTATTATTTACTTTATTATATATTACTTTATTTTTATTATTATTATGACTCTGGGTACTATGCAATCAGGTACATATTCTTCTCCCACTCTTCGACGTACGTGTACTACACCAGAGGTCCCAAAAAGTGTTTAAAAAAATATGAATATTTTATGAAATTATTGCTGTGATTTTTTTAAAATAAATTAAGTTCTTAATATTTTTTTATAATATAAAGTTGCTTTCATCGGACCAAATGACTTTCGCCTATTCTTCAGAAATCCAATTTCGGTGTTTTCGGGCCCACTCTAACCTTCGAGTTTTACTTATTTCTTATAACTTGTAAATCCTTCATCGTTGAACCTTCTTCTTACCGTCTGCGAAGAAATGTATGGCTATTCGTGTGTAGAAACTTCACCAGCTAGCCTTGAAGACGTTTTTCGATGATTTTTAAGAGACTCACGAACCTAGTTTCGATTTTTCTGGACAGTTTTTTTTCGGTTTTGGCTTTGATTTTTTAATAACTACATGTATTGATTCGTTTTAAATCATTTTAAACATTGTGTCGTGAACATTTTGTGTTTTCTAATCTCTGATAAATTCTGTAATTAATATGCAATAAAATTATACTCGTTTTTTTAGCTTCACTTAAATCTTATCTTTTGCTTGTGGCAAAGATGTATTTTATTCAAATAATACTGTTTTTAGTGACATGAATTTTATTTTTCCTACTAAAAAATAAATATAATGAAAATATTTTTTAAAAGTTTTTATCATAAAAATTTTCTTGAATATTTTGTAATACGGTCATGACAAATAAACTACTAAATTGCCCTTCATAACAAATCCGAGCATATTGGATGATCTAATTGATGTGTTTGAAACATGCTCGTTGAAGATAAACATATACCACGGAAATTCAATGAGTCAAATTGTAGCGTTCTTAAGATATGCAAACATTCAAACATATTTCTTTAATACAACTATCATTAAACATAATATTTTGATATATTAATATATAATATTTTGAGTTAAAGTTTAAAAAATAAAACGTTACTTAGTTGAAGGCATGGGTCAATTTTCGATATGCCTTTTGTAGCCTATAATCTTTAAAATGATCGTCATGAAATTTATACACACTTTACGTTTTTATATACGTTGTCACGTTAACATGCTATATTCAGTGAATATCACGAGCTAAGCGATCGTTTATCATCGCGTGGATGATACACAGTTTTAATGAAATGCATAACTTAGTTTAAAAACCATCGAGGCATTTGATAAAATTCCAAACGAATGTTTAAAGTAAGTTAACTTCAGGTGGCCATTATGAAAAAGAACATCTGGGAAATAAATATGAAATTACTTAATCAAATCATTTAGGCTTTTTACTAAAATAAATTAATAGATTTAATTGTGTATGTTAATTGAATCAGAGTTTTAATCAATATGGAAGTTTACACTTTAAACAGTAATTGATTTCGATTCTTTGGCATTTTAGATTCGACTAACAAAGAATAAAACTTTATGAAACTTTTTTCCTTCGTTATTTTTATACATCTAATTATAGTTGTCCGTTCCTTTGTGAGCATTCGAAATAAAAGAGTACTCATTATTGTATGCACAATGCAGATAATTATATTGCTTGATAATACGTATTATTTTACTTAAATTAGTGAAATTTTAACGAAAACAGCTATGCAATTGAGCTTAGATAAACGTATGAAACATAAATTATCGAGAAAAACAATGAGAGAATATCTGAGAAAAAATAATAATTTTAATATAGGTTATCTCAGTGTCAAAAGAATATAATGACAATAACACAATCGAGATTCCATAGGTCAAATTATTTAGTTGAAAAGCTAACGAAAAAAATATATCATATATCATAGAAGAAGCGAAAACATCATTGATAAAATTCCATATTAAACTGAGCATGTCTTGACAGTACACGTGTTTAATTTTAAAATTAAAAAAAATATATAAAAATATAATTTATTTTCAAATCAAAAAAAAAAAAAAAAAAAAAGTAAGTGGGTGACAAATACCTAAAAGACCTGGGTTCGAATCCAATATTTAATGGTTGATGGTTTTAAAAAAGCACGACTTTATTATTTAGGACATTAGTAAATAATATGAACATAGCCAGAATGTTATTAACTTGAGTCAGTTTCTGGAGCGGATCGATTTATAATTGTTAATATAAAGATGTTCACATGAAAGTATATTTATTTTAATTATCAATATTTTTTTCCATATTTTTGTAAAGCTCGTGACTGTAAATAATAATTCGATGTCGCCATCACGCCAGGGCTGGTCATTCGACACGACAATGTAATGTCGTGACATGACTAGTTGGCGATCTCTGAATCGCGCATGTTTCCAATATCAATTCTTAATCGGACATATGTTTATAAGATTACTTATTACAATCACATGATTTTATATATTTTTAAAACCTGTTCCAATAAAAGACGATGTTTTTAATACTTGAAACAAATCGATATTTATAATATTTAAGGGTTTTAAAGCAAAATATTAATTTAATAATAGTTAAAATCAGATTATTGTAATACAATTAAATCTAAAAAATAATTTCATTAATTAATATTAATGACACAATTTAATATAGTATGATTTTCAAAATTTTAAATAATTTTATTTTATTATTAAATTTATTATTTTAATTAATAAATATAAATTACGTGTCTATTTAGTGATTAATAAATTATTTAATTAGTTTTATTAATATTTAAAATACGCTCCATTAATAGGCATAATCTTTTGATAAGGATTTCATTTTTAGAGGTTGTTAAAAAATGTAATACATAATCTGTTAGGTCAAGGTTGGAAAAATATAGAGGATGAGGCAAAATTTACAATCCTAATTTATTTAATTTTGTCTAACAATTATCCTGATCTCTTATGTATAGTTTAAAAACCATTTCTTATCGAAGGTAATGATTCTCTTTAAAAATGGTTCCCTATTATTTATATATAGTATAATAAATTCTCTCGATTTTCAACCATATTTTTAATTTCCATAGCATCGCATTTTCTTGATATGAATACTAAACCAAGGTTCAAAATTTTCACTCCCGTGTAAACTTATATTAAAATAGGAATTGTACTCGTCCATTTATTTTTTTATTTAATTTTAATAACTGAACCCATTGTTATTCTTTTCTGGAACCCATTCGAAAAGTATGCTTTTTTTATTTTGCCCCATACATTTCACAAAAAAATTTGAACGAAATTATTTTATTTACACTCTTCCAAAATTATTTCGAAACTCAGGACTCGATGCATCTAAAACCCCATGTATCCACGGGTTGATCTGGGTCAGAAACCCTATTACTATCATAGTTTTTTTTTGACGTATCAAGCAAAGCTTTTCTGAGCTTTCTGCCATTGTTACTGTAACACCTACAAAATTAATATTGCTTATTGATTTTTTAATACGTACTTCTTTTTGGCACTTTGCCTCAAATATTTTAATAAACACCAGTTCAGAGTAGACATTGAATAGCATGCTATCCATTTGTTCGACATCTTCCCTCACAACTGCTGACTGGTTTCAATATATATATATATTAAAATCCTTTAAAGCATAAATCAATTTCTAGCGTTACACTCAATTTTTTACTAAGCTGTATTTTTAAAACAGCATGCTCATGCATATTGCATTGAAATATAAATTGCGAATGACTGATTTTAGTATATTTTATTAGGTATGCTAAATAGATAAAATATATATTTTTAATAATTATATTATTGCATGATAATGATTATATTATTGATATTAGATCAGGTTCTAAAATAGGGCATGTACTTTATATTCCACTACTCGTCGCCATCATTACATCAATTATATTGGTCTCTATAAAGAAAATGTATGAATTTACGATTGCACTTTTACTCATGACAAAGTGCCATATCGCGTGACATATTGCAACGTTTAACCTTTCGATGAAAACTGAATAACATGTAGGTATCAAGCGTAAGGATGGGACCGTTATTTTCAGGATCGTTCATACACATAGATACGGAAATCGCTCTATATATCGGTAGAAAGCCACTATTTACCAACCTAAATAGATTTGTTTATGTACAATAAAGTTATAATTGAAATGATTAATATCTAGTAGCTTTATATGACAGTCATGTTTCCCAAAACTTGTACAAATTACAAAATTAACAGATGCTTTAAAATTTAAAAAAATACAATAAAAAAAAGCTATGAAGAGTCAACATTATTTTTTCCAAAGTAATAGGTAAAACAGGAAAAAACATATTTTTTTCTTGATGAAAATCATTTAGTCATTTAGTAAAAAATGGTTAAATGTCTGTTAATTGTCTTTCTTTTTATCAACTATTTTTCAATTATTTTTCATAAGTAGTCCATTAACCGTTCACACGAGTATATTTTTTACTTTTAAAGAATCGGAGATTTTTATTTTAGTTTAGTCTTTGTTAAACATATTTTTTTATTTTTTTTAAATAATGAGTTTCACACGAGAAAGTTTTTGATTTTTGTATTGAAAATCTATAATCTTAATATTATAATAAAAACACTGAAAATGTATATTTTTTTATAGAGTTTTTCTTTCACTGATTAGTTTGTAGTGGTTAAGGATATACTTTATTTATACAGACAGAAAATATACCAAATTAAATGCATGAGCTATATTTGCTTTACTGGATAGGCAAGGAGGAGATTAGATAACAGTTTTGATTATCGTGTTTTTGATATTAATCTAAAATAATTAAATGTGCGACTCTAGAACTTTTATCTGTGCGAAGATTAAAAGAAGTGTACTATAAATCTTCAGCTATTTTATTATAAATGCTGATGATGCTAGCATAAAAAAAAATTAAGTTACACTTACACTGCTTATAAATTATTTTTCAATGTAGCTTAAGAAAGATATAAAAAAAGTAATAACTGGCTTCACTAGTATTCGCGAGTTCTGCTCTCGATCGCTGAGCAAATTCGCGCGCTCGCGCTATCGCACCAAATAAAAACCGTGAAAAAAGTAATCAATAGCTGTAAAAAATAATAATAATATTAAAATATAGATCGATATAAATATTTATTTTTTAATGTAATATATTTTTTATTATGTATAGTACGATGTTAGTTTATTAAAAAAAATGTCACATCGACCTTGTCTCAGATATAATAAGCCGCAAATGGTTGAAAACTTTTGGCGCGGACACTTTTTCCTAACAGCATCTATATCAATTTGAAGCCTGGCAGATTGACGTCTTTCTCAATCGTCTTAAAGTTTCCTTCTCTAGCAATGGGATTATATATAATATGTCTGACTCTCTCGGAGGATTTTTTATAAGTGCTATATAGTTAAAGTCATATTATGGTAATGCAGAAGACAATAATTCTACGACGGTGCCTCTCGGTTCCGCGATCCACCTATCGATCCACACTGTGAATTAATTAACACTAATTGCATACATTTGCGCCGGTTTTATGACCAAATCGGCGAACAACCCTATTTTTTAGAAATAATTATGAATTGGGAGATATAGAAGGAACATTCGCAAAACGCAAAAACTAAATCGTTATAATCAAAATCTTTTGTCTAATATTCGTAACTGTTTTATTTTTAAAATAGTATAAAACAACTTTAGCTTGAGTGAGCAATAAAATACTAAGCATCGCTACAGTTGAAATGATTTAAATAGCAGTCCTGAGTTCAATGAACGAGTTTCAAAGAGTTCCTACAGGACCTAAAGCTTTCTTGAATCAACGAACTCATTAAGAGAGTGATAATGTATACTTTGAGAACACATTAAAATCTATAGTGACAGTTCCTTCTTCAAATCACAGCATGTTGTACTGTGTGTTATGTAAAATATATATTTTTAATTCAAATTTCTGTCACTTCTGTATTTTTCTGTTTGTGTTTGTTGTGCAATTACAAACTGAGAAGCTTCATACCAACAATGAGATTTTACAAGAAGGATGTTTCTTTTTTTTATATAGAAGAAACTAGCAATGCTATTCAAAGTGTGCAATTATAAAAAAGCAAACGAAACAATTAGATGTTTTAATAAAAGGTGTGCTTTCACAGTTCAATAATGATATTGAGACTTGTATATGCTTTTCACTTCAATTCGATGAATCACTCGATGCTTGCGACACGGCGCATTTAAGTGTATTTGCACGTTGGATATTCCGTGATCCTAATGTAAATGAAGCACAACTTAAAATACTTCCTATGAAACAAAGAACAGAAAAGATATTAACAACTCTTTTAAAAGCTTTATAATATCAGAGAAAGTACCTATATAAAAAAGTAAAATATATTACAATAGATTGCGGTTCACGACAAAAATATTTTATTTCACATTATTTCATATCACAAAGTTTTTGTGATTCACAATAAAATATGTTTTGATTAGTTTCGAAAGTAATTCTTTCAAATATAATTATTTTTAATTCAGATTAAAAAGTATTCAAAACAAGGAGTAACTTTTAAAACTGGCATTTTAACTGACAATCGTACAAAATTAGATAATGTAAATTCTGATTTTCAGAGAAAATCAAAAATTATCAATGATATAATAATGTCGTATACTTCTTTTAATCTGTCGTATACTTCATATAATTACATTAAAATAAATTTTGGATCGATTCAGTTCAACAGTTCATTGATTTTAATATGCTTTATATAATAATCAAATTCTTATCTTGAACTTTAAATATTAATGATATGTCGAAAGCTTAACTTGAAACATCACATTTTTTTTCAATTTAATTGCAAAACGACGTTATACTGACACCATTGAAAGATTCATATTCAAAGGATATTTATTATAAAATATTATATTATTTTAAGTTTACTTATTTCTGTAAATAATTGCAACTGTAAAGGATACAATGTCTTACTAAATTGGATTAATAAAATAAATTTAAAAAATGAAATATTTATATTTTGCAGTTTATTTATTTTATTTTAATAATTTATTTAGCTTAATAGCTAATCTTTACATTTAACAAATTTAGTAAACATATATAAAAAATATATAAAAAATACATACCAGAAAGAAAAAAATAAAAATATACAATAATAAAGACTTAATATTATAATTTATTTCTATATGTACGAAGGTGTTTTTTTATTCCATTTATGAAACCCGTTATATTTTTGCTGTTTCGGATTTCTCTTGTAAGACTATTATATAAATCAAAACCTCCGTACACAACTCCCCTAGCCGTACTCGTTTTCTTATACTTAATTATCTTTAAATTTTCTCTATTTCTAGTATTATATTTATGTACATCTTTATTTCTTATTAAATACTTATTAAAATATTCTGGTAACATATTATTTTCTAACTTATATATTAATACTAAAACATTCATACTCAATATTTCTTGAACATTCAACCATTCTAATCTATCAATCATACTTTTACAATTAGTTAATCTATTTTTATTTAAGATTACTCTCATTGCCCTATTTTGTAATTTTTGCAACATTTGTTTGTCTAATTTATTTAACATATTTAATAGTGTTGCACAATAATTAAAATGGGGCAATATTATACTATTGTAATTTTTTTTTTTGTATTTATACTTAATATATTTCTTAATCTAGATAATAAACCTATTTTTCTACTAATTTTTTTTAATATGTAATTACAATGTTCTTTAAAATTTAATTTTGTATCAACAATTACTCCTAAATATTTTATATTATCCACTATTTCTATACTAGAGTTATTTATTACTATTTTGGTACTATTATCTAGCACATTTTTATAATTAATAAACATACATTTAGTTTTATTCCCATTTAATTTAAGTACATTATTCTTTAACCATATTTCTAATATACTTAATTCATTATTTAAATTATTTACAATTTCTTTAATGTTATCACCTATGCAATACATTATTGTGTCATCCGCAAATAGATGAATTTTACATTTTTTCACGTTATTAACTATATCATTAATATACAAAATAAATAACAATGGTCCCAATTTAGACCCTTGTGGTACTCCATAAGACACTAATTTCTCTTCAGAATATACATTATTTATTTTAACTTTTTGTTTTCTTTTATATAAGTAATTATTAAACCATCTTAAAACTATATCACTTATACCTATACTCTCCAATTTCTTTAACATTATTTTTCTGTCTATTGTTTCGAAGGCTCTCTTGAAATCCAAGAAAACTGCTCCAATGATTTTGTTTGTATCCTTAGCCAACAGCCAATCATTTACCACTACTTGTAATGCAGTTTCAGTGGAATGCTTTTCTCTGAATCCCGATTGTTGTTCACATATTATGTTTTGAGAAGTAATAAATTCCTTTAATTGTTTGATTACTACTTCTTCTATTATTTTTTCTATACACGGTAGCATGTTGATTGGTCTCATTTCTTCAACTTTTTTACTATTTTTTATTTTAGGTATAGGTACAATAGTAGCAATCTTTAAATTTTCAGGCATTTCTTCTAAGGAGAGTGCTTTATTTATTAAATAATTTAATTTAGTTCCTATTATTTCCCATGTTTCTTTAATTATATTTATATCTAGTTCATCAGTACTAGTTCCTTTTTTAAATTTACATATTATGTTATGAATTTCATCTAATGATACTGATTTAAATTTACTAAATTTTACAATTATTACTTTATTATTATATTGTACTAAATTACTAATCCTTGGTATTGAATTCACAATTTCTTCTATGCTCTCAATGTAATATGTATTCATTTTTTCTGTTATTATATAAGGATCTTGATATATATTTCCATTAATTTCCATTTTTATTATGTCGGATTCTCATATTTATATTGAATAACGATATTTATAATTAAATGAATAAATATTATTAGATCGTAAATAAAAAAAAAGTAGCTTTTAACAAAAAAAATATATGTACTTTAGACATTTTTATATAATATCCTGACATGTCTAGGGTTTTTTTATAGTGTGCTTCATTACAGTTTTTTGTGTATTATTTTAAATATACTACAAAAAATCATTTGCAATAAAGGTTTTGTCTTGCGATACGCACAAGAGCTCAAGGAAACTGTAAGCCTTGTATTATCACTAAATGCGCAGTATCTTTAAGCATGCTTCTCTAATTTTTAAATAAATGAATCGACTCACTTCCAACATAAAAGGTCCAAAAAATATTTTTTATGTAGTTAAATATTATCAATTTTTATTTCTCGTATTTGCTGTAATATAATTCCGTCGAGTCGCATCAACGAGTATACTAATAAAAGCCCCTTTTTCAAGCTGCTGATATTTTGTTTTTGTGTCACTTTATAACCAACATTTGCAACATGCAAGAATATAAGTATTCGACTAGTCTCCAATAGACACAGTATTGATTTGCTTTCATCCAAGTACTCGCACTAGTAAACGCATCGTGGTTTACCATAAATATTATTATGGTTAATAATTTTTTTCTTGTACAGGATGCATTATGTTAATAAATAAATATATGTATATATTAGCATAGAAAATGATTTTTTTAGAAAGGATCAATTAGAAATAGCAAAAAAGTTTACGATGTACATATATACTTACAGTTTATGTTCATAGTATCAGATTAAGGTTTCAAAACAAATTTAATCGCCTAATTTAGAAACGTCTCTTCCTCTCTTGCGTTGCATTTCTTTCATCGACGCTTCATCCTAGAGATACATTCACAAGTCACCAAAGCGAATGGATATTCGTCAAGAATACCTCAGCCGTGTAATCTTTTTGAGTGCTCAAGAACACCTGTGCTGCGATTTTGGCGTTGTGTGAAAAAATGCAACCGAATGAGGTCAGGTGTCGTGTCTTATATACCACAGTGTGTCGCACAATCATTACTTGCTTTTACGTACTAACGATGTGCATTTGTATTGCACGTATGTGTTTATCCACTACATCTAATATTTAAATTAAGGATTTTCGTATTCATTTTTTTTATGTGTATATTTAATACATATATATATTTCATAAAAAAATGTGGAAATATGAACCGTTGATTTAAAAAGTGGGGCAAGTTCGTATTATGTTATTGTTGGATAATTAATGGCTTGTGTTTGAACTGATTAAAAAATATTAGTAAGCAATAATAGACTTATTTTATATTATTTACGCTCTTTTTTCATAAAAATTTCATGTGCAATAATAATTAATCGCGGGTTTTAAACAAAAACATGATTTTAATAGGGCGCAATGTACTTAAGTAAATTTCAAAAGCAATGATTTTATGAAAATGTTGATTTTAATTGTAATAAGAAAAATAGAAAATTTTATTTCTTGACTTTTCTATTTTATTTCAACACTTAATACTTTTTTCGATTAGGTGCATTAAACAAAAAGTTAATTATTATTGTATAGAAAAGAGAGAACAACAAAAAGGAAAAATATAGTAATTATATACATAATACACAACAACATAAATACAACATAACAAAATACCTAAATTAATATTACTATTATTTTTTTTAAATTAAGATGGTGCAAATTTTTATTGGAGGAAAATCTTCTCCAAAATTTTGTTGAGCTTAGAGCACGGTCCACTCTTCCTATAGATGTATTAAATGTGCATTAAAAAATCTTTTGCATACTCTTTTGCTTCTTTGGTATCTAAATAACTAACTAACTAACATATCGCGCTTTTCAATTTTCATTAAAATTATTTTATTATGAGTGGACTTGCCTCACTTTCAAAATCAACAAACAATTAATATCATTGACCAAAATAAATTACTAGTAAAAAATATACATTGTGAACTGATTAAAAACAAAAAATTTAAGATAATTTCTAATGAAAATTAGCTCCAACTTTTTTTTTAACAAAATGGACTTTCCCCATTTTCAAAATCAACGGCTCATATAGCCATAAAAAATATTTTTTGTATATTCCTTATTAGATATATTCAACAAGATTTTCAAGGCAAATTTATTCTTATTAAGTATAATTATAAATGCTTATTAAAGCAGCGTCTTAAGTAAATTCTTGTCACTCCTGTCTTAAAAGGAAAAATCTTAAAAGTGCGGATTGTATCGGTATACACATATGAATCCTATTGTCTTATTTTTTAAAATAGAATCGTTGGAATACAATTTATTGCATTTATGCATATCGTTTATTCAATGAGGCACTTTTTAAAGTTGCTAAGTGAGTCCCATATTCTTACCGGTCGCTGCAGGATATCTTCGCTCGAGAAGCTATTGTGCTTTTCAACAAATTTAGCAAGCTATTGTATATACCTTTTCAATTATAGCGATTATAAAACGCTTCAAATAAAGCTAATAATTCTAAAAACTGTAAAAATTTACTAAAAAATAAATCATGTTCTGGGTATAACGACTAGTTAGTCATTTTTATATTATAAATTAAATAATAAAACATATCATGTAATAAAAACAGTTTTGCTGATGGTTTTTATGGCTTATGTTTTGCTCAAATTACTTAAAAGTGAGAGTAACTTATGCAAAAAATCTATCGTTGTTTATTATGTCACTCTTTATATTATTTATATAGATAAATTACCAGACTCATTAGAAGTTTATCTTTACTGTTATGTGTTTATAAATAATTATGCTAATAGCTGATCTATCGTTTGCTTACTATATCATAAATTAATTTGATATATGTCTAACCTTGACACTGTAATAATCTACGTAGAATTTAATTGTTGTTCGGCTCCGTGGTTGTAAACAAATATTTATAATTGCTTTTAATGTTTATTTAATCGTATATAAACTAATTATATAGAAAGGTATTTTTTAATTCAGATTTTTTTATTAAATTATATCTAATTTTCCAATGCAACGTAACAGGCGTTAGCTCAATGCGTTACAATCCATTAAACATCCCTTAATCAATAAATGCTACAATCTAGCTCAATTTTATTTTAATTATTCATCATCTTATTCCTTCGTTAGATTAGGAAAACATTATAATACATAATTTTCGATTAACATTTGGTAAAGGATTTAAGTGTTAATTTAATATGTCAATGTCGCATTTTCCTCATTATTTATTAAAATTGATCGATAACGACACGAAGTAGCAAGAGGTTAAGGTTTTAGTCCATTCATTCAAAATGCATCACGCTAAGCATTTCCCGATTTAGAGCGGCAGTGATATTTAGCATTTTGCAAACGGGATTTGTTCCGAAAACGGTCGTGCCTTATCGCCAGGTCAGGTCGAGTTCGTATCTGCAAAACAATTGCAAACAATGCACCGTTACGTCACGAAACAGCACTTGGAAAAGCCCCATTCATGCGCGCGAGGTGACCGTAAATCGCTACGGAATTGGGAATAAATCGCAGCCGCCTGCGTATGTCATATCCTACGCGGACATCTGTTAGAGTCGTTTGGGATTCCTTTTAAATGTCAACATCATCAGATGTGAATTTGTATCTGCAGAAATTGCAATATATTCATCGAAAGTATTCTGACCATAAATTCAGATTATGAGAAGCTTCTTTCGCACAATGTCAAGTCTTCTAAATAATCAGAAGATTAAGATCATGGATATTTAATAATAATTAATATGTGTTAAATGGAAAGGAACATATTGTTTTATATGATTTAAAATTAAATATGAAATTTTTTGATATCATTTATAAAACTGTATCTGAAAAATATTTCTGCGATTCATATTCAGTGGCGTACGGTGGATATGTGAAATGAAAAAAAAATTAAAACAAATTTTATTCATATTTATGTATCAATTCTATTCTTCGTTCTTAAGACATTTCGTAAAATGTGCTCTTCTGTTTTAATTCCACATGGAGTCTTTTTTTCATTGAAATCGAACTTAGGCCACATTTTCTTGACCTTGCGTACTTCAATAACAAGTATTGATTCTTTTCAGAGCAGAAAATGAACGTTCTGCTGAAGCAGTACTAATTGGAAGATTTGATATTAGTTTGGCTATTTTATCAATTTCCTGAAAACGTGACTCAAGATTATTTATTCATATAAATTGTACAAGTTCATGAACAGGTTGCTCTGCAAATTCAGAGCACGAATATAGAACAGTAAGCTCGTTTTTTAATTTTATATAATCAAATAATGTTCCATAGATTTTTTTAGTTAATTGATAAATTCATTTAGAAAGTTTTTTTTATATTGCGCATATTTTTAAGCAGGTGAAAATATTTAAATTTGCACATCGGGATTTAATTTGATTGCATATACTATCAACTATTGTATTTAATAGTTGACTAAATGTTTTCTTCAATAACTAATTCATTTCTCTGGAGTCTGCTAATTTTTTTCTGATACATAAGAATCCCGTATTTTTTTGCAATTATTATCCTGTTCATATCTGAGTTGTTGCAAAATGTCGGTAATTTATTTACAGCAATATAAAAAACTATATGGTTGTAATGAGTAATATAATTTACTGCTACAATTTTAATATTAAATATTTATTTAAATTGCTTTATCAATTGAAAACTAAGACTCTATTTAATGGTGATATAATTTTTGCTTTTAAATTCATATCATTAAGTCTTAACCTAATATGCCAATCAATCCATGACATCTTAACAGAAAATAATTTCTTGGTTTTCTGATCGAAGGTCAAAAATGATTATATAATGCAGTCATTGGACAACCATCGAACTTTGCTATGCAAGGTCACTTCCCATTTCCTGAGATGAATTTGTAAACATTTTTAAAACAAACATTAATTTTGCTGGTTTACAACAGTTTTAGTTATTCAAGGATTTCACTATGTATAATACAACGAGTAATCAAAACTTAAGGAGCGACTATATTATAGTAACAACGCCTAAATTCCGAAATAAAAAAAAGCCTTTGTGTGTTCGATTCATTAGTAATTAATATTTTTTTAATCTACGTAATCATCTAAAAATAAAGATGACTGCAGTTGAAGCTAAAAACATTTAAAATCGTTTCATAAGTTCATTTAAGTCTTTGGCCCACCGCTTCTGGTTATTAAACACTTCCACTGTGGCTTATGTATATGTTATGTCGAACGCAAACACTGAGAATCCAACAGACCGTGTATATTGATAGACATGTTTAAACTACGACCGTCAAAGAGAAAGACACGTTTTGAAATATTTGCGAACGTGCATGAAAAATCGTGAAAAAAGATTAACCAGATAAGCAAATAAAAGTTTACTACTGTCGTTTTTATTTTTTCTAGCAAACCTGGAATAAATCCGCTTACCGCGTGCTCTCTTTGTGGTTTAACAAGTATAAGCTTAGAATAGAATATTTCATTTCCTATAAAAGTATTTATTTTACACAACGTGCCTCCCTAAGAATTGGTTTACCGATTAAATATAATCATTCCATCATAGCAAAAGAGCACAGTATGTATTATATTTTAATATAATCATAACTGTAAAGCAATTTGGCGTCTTTTATACAATATCGTTAGTTGTGAGATATAATGAAATATGATATTTTACCTACCATTTAGTAGAAGTCGTTTACGATCATTAGTTTCTTTGAGGAATAAAGTTCGACTTCCGCGTAAAGCAACACATACTTAATGGTTTAACGGAGCATATTTGCACTAATTTTAATATGAAAAATAGTACAGGTTTTTTAATGTTTGATATAGAATAAGCTTTCGACATAGTTTTGCATGACGGTTTGATTCATAAACTATACAAAAAAAAAACTAACCGTAAGAACTAAACCTCCTAGACATTAAGAGTGTCATTAATGCATTTATCATTATTTTCATACCGGCTAGTGCAGACCGTACATGACAATAGATGGATCACAATAGCCATTTGAAACTTTCTGCGAGTATAATTATAATATAACAAATTAAATATACAGAGATCCAAAACAATTGTCAGATCTCTCATTTGTTCAAAATGTTCAACGGCCGTTTTAAACCTGTTCATGTGATGTTTAATCTCTAGCAAAAAACAAGCTATTTTAATCACACTTTTAGCTCATCGTTATTAATCGTGACTGCTAAAAGTAAATAAGCACTATGGCTGGAAATGTGTATAAAATTTGCTACACAGCGCCCAAATCGACAACTATATTTTGAGACTTGCTTCCGACAACACATCAATAATTTTCACTTGAGCAGCCGCTTCGCTCTTCACGGCAACCTTGATCCATCTCGACGTTCAAAATTCAGATTCTTAGGACGCAGACGTAGCAAATACGCTAACATAATTATACATCCTTAAAACCATATAAGTTCAAAATGTTATTTTTTTCATTTTTCATAATGAATATATCTCTGATTATTTATTATAATAGGGTCATTATCAGGCGCGTACGGTAAGATACATTCTCTTTCACTCGCTCGCGTGTTAAGTGACGAGAGTGAGTGAGAGATAAGGACGAGCGTTACATGCGTTCCGCACGCCCATTTCTTCTCACTCACTATCGTCACTTAGCACGCGAGCAAACGAATGGAAATGTATCTCCCAGTACGCGCCTGATTATTATATGTATATTCATTACTAATATTTATTTTTTCAAATACAATATGCGGGATACAAAATTTTGAGTTTAGTGGTTCGTGGGGTCCAAAAGGTTGCAGGCCGCTGATCTATGTAAACATTAAAAAACAATATTAACATACTCTTTTTTTGAGAAATTCATTAAAGGATTGCGTATATATCTTAAATTTCTATGATTTCGAAAATTTATTTTTTACATACTACTGTATATGTATGTTTGAAAATGTGTAGAATAACTGTCCTTTACAAAGGCTTTTTTCGTAGAAATCTAGTGATTAAAAAAATATGCATTCCTTCTATGATCGACTTTTATAAAAAATGTCATCATTGAAATCGGAGGTTTAATATTTTAATTTAATTTATACACCACAATTATTGTGTTTGTAGTTATTTGATTTAATCAATATATATATATATAAATAAACTCGCTATAATTATCTGATAAACGCCTCATTAAAATGTATATCATATATTGAACTACGCCAAATCTGGGTTTTATATTCGTACTATACAGTTTACAATTATTGCGCATATATGAATTATTCTATTTTCAATTTCAACGATTCGTTATGTACGTAATTGATATTGTTCGATTGAATTAGGTAAAATAATAAATACAACCCTTTTATTAAATAGTATTGTCGGGAATTTTCGGAAATCGAGACTCTCCTGAAATTTGTACATATGCAAACTGTTTTTATCGTGCATTCATGAAAATTTGGGTTTCGTGTTTATTTCATTTTTAAATGATTATGCAAACAATTATACATGTATATGGTTTTTGTGTTCCAATTTTAAGGTGTGCTGCAGAAACTGTTTCAGTAAAATAGTGCATTATTTTTCATACATTTATAATTATCCTGTAAATATGTTCAAATGTTGCATTTTGTGCATCTTCAATAATATTGAATTAGTATTTTTAAAATTATCTGGTATCCACGCTACTATTTATACTAGATTCTTAATACTTTCTCAGTCAAAAACACTTTTATATTACTTATTTACCTGTATGTATTAAAACTGTATTACTGGTTACTCCACCCCGAGCAAGCATTTAATATTTGATATTTATATATTATTAATAAAAAACTTTATAATGCGTTTCTTTTTATGTTAAATATCAGTCTTTAGGTTGCGATGACTACAAATCTTTAAGACCTGAATTTTGCAATATTTTGACTACCGAGCAATTGATTCTCGTCTTTTATTTAATGCAGTTTTTTTGTTTATCAAAGCTTGTAACGGTCAGTATTTAAAAAAAATAGCAATACTATTAGTATGAAGATAGATAAAGAACGAACCAAACGAATGCCTTCTGGTTTAATATTTTACGCGGTATAAAAAGTTTATTATTTAGCTTAAAATTGAAGTATTGTACAATCCGGTCTGTTTTTATGCATAGTATTTTTACGCGGTTTATATTTTAAGAAATATTTTTAATAAAAATAACTATTTTACGGTCAGAAATTCAGAGAATTTTGTCTGCCGAACACCTGAACAATTGTTGTATGTAATGAATAGTTCACTAATTGCTTTGTACTGGAAGTGGAAATATATATGAAGCAGAAAGCTTTATTAATTGTTGACAATGCACTATGTCGTCCATATTTGATTTTGAACCAGTTCGTAAATTATGCATAATTTAATTAAAAATTATTTTTATACGTGTGTCTAGTCTTTTTTATGCATTTTCTTGTGGAATGTATCTACTGCATAAAAAGAGCTATTATGAATATAAGATTATCAGAGATTTTTTCTATAATTAACATTAATTATTTTGTGTTTTTTTCATATTAGTTAGTCAATAAAAAAATTGTACTCTTTATTATTTGATTCTGCAAATCACACGCGGGCTTATACATTTCTGGTTAGGTATAATTTTGGGTCAATTTATAAAAACGCTTGAAAGCATCTCAACCTTCTCTTGGTTAGTATTGCCTATACTGTTTCTGGTTTTTAATGGTGAATGGAAAAATTGGTAATAAACAAACAATTTATATTTTTTAGAAAGATAACTCACTTTTTTTCATCCCTCTCAGAATATATATACATCAATGATATGTTTAATAATATTTAAAATAAATATAGTTCTAGAATAAAATGATTTTTAATAATAAATATACGTTAGATAATGTAAATTCATAAAAAAATTAAGTACATAGTCAATAAAATAGTAAAATATAGCCATATGTAAGAAATATGCTAAGTGTAAAGACAAAAAAAATATTTGGTAATCACGAAGTGAATGTCTATTTTTAACCCTTTGAGCGGTATGGCATGTACGATTGTTAATCTTACACTGTTTTGAGGTACACCAGATAGTTATATATTTACATATATATAACTGAATTATATTTATATAACATTTGATTTAATGTAAATAATTTTTATAGTAAATAATACAATAAATTAGAGAGTACGAAATAAATGAAAATACCACAAAATAAATATTAATTTTTTAAAAAAATATTGAGAACCTCTGAATTGTTGTAAACATATCCACAAAAGCTGAAAAATACGTAATTTAAATTGACGCAATTTATTATTAGAAAAGTATTAAGATAAATCAAAGCAGTAAATAATAAGAAATAATTAACAACAGAAATAATTATGGAAAAATATGTAAAATAAACTCATTCCCAAGTGTATATTAACAAATTAATAAATTTGTATAAACTCATAGGGTTATTGAAACCAAAAAAATACTTTTAAATTATATTTTTTTTATTGATTTAAAATATAATTTTGTTTTAACCACTTAAACGCCAGTGACTCACTTGCGAATTGATTATTTTATTTAAAACAGATCTATTTTTTAAAACAAATTAATCAATTATTTATAGATTATTTTTTTAATTTGTAAAGATAATTGTAAACTAAGTATTTTATATTTATTTGAATAGAAGTAACAGGTGATTCACTAATTAGTCGCTGGCGTTTAAAAGGTTAACGATATAACTCGCACTTTTTGATCATTTTTTAATTCCATCAACATAAATTGTTGGACGCTTTGTCTTAAAATATTTTTTTGAAATCGTCTGCATTTTAATTTTTTTATAAATCTAGGAAGTGTTGAATCGATCTAATTAAATATAAGTCGAAAGGAGCAATGTCTGGAGAATAAGGTGGATGAGATAAAACCTTCCAATCAATTTCCTTGATTTTATCCAACCATATATTTTTTACTTTCTCGTGTAAACGATCCAGCTGATCAAAATATAAGCTTACTGTTATTGTTTAGTCAGGCTTAATAGTTTCGTATTGCACAATCCTTTTGCAATCTTATTATAGATACAGTGAGTCTGAGTTTCGAGGTAGGTGTTGCTATTTAACCTTTGGATATTCCCTGTCTTTTACGACAATTATTGTCATTCAACGTCTATTCATCATATCATCTATAATTCAAGTAGGATTTGCTTCCATTTCTGTAGCCAAGACATAATCGTCTATCTTTGTCGGTCTCCCACATCCAGTTCGAATTTTGTTGAACCATCTTTGATATTTACGGATATCTATAGTACTTCACAAGTATTTTTAGTGGTTGTATTTTCTATTTTTTTTTTAATATAGAAATTAATTGATAAAAATCAGTCTTAAAATTTTATTTAAATATCGTACATATCACCACTAGTGATCCACATAATACCGATTGAGGAACACTGATCTATATCATGTGTTTTTAAATAAAAGTAATTTAACTATGTAGTTATGTAGAAATAATAATATATGGCAGATAGTTTGATTTTTTAACTGGATTTTACGTAGAAGTAAAAAGTTTAACCGCACAGTTTGTTTTACAATACTACTAATATTTATAAAAACAGATACAAAAACAAAGAGGCGTTGATTCCATCACTTGTATGTGTGTTTTTTCTAGTGTTGCTTCTCAAACTACGTCACTGATATAACATAAAAACTGGATATAATTAAATAAACTTTTAATTGGATGTTGATTCTTTTTACTCCCCTCGGCGGCGACAGAATCAACAAAACGACCCAAAAGTAAATATCTCAAAATTAAATTTATTTACATTAGATTTATTAATGAAACACCTGCCGAAAACGAAAGACAATCACCGGCTTTTATCTATTTGAGCTTAGTTAACTTTAACCGTTCGAAACGACGTTTTTATGCGAAAGTTGCCTCTTTTACATTCTGATATCAATTTGTATGTAAATTATACGTATTTTGTGTGTTTTTGCGTTCGTATGATTCGAAGCCACGAAGCTCGGCAATTTCTTATAATATTATATAACCAAATTGCTCGGCAAAAGATTATTTACCTATCGATTGTTACCCGGTATTTTGATGAGGCGGAATCTAGTAACGAATTTTCTTTTTAACCAAATGCTCCGTGTGACGGTTACATGCTATTATGTCGTTTCGTATATTTGCTTCTAATTAAAAGCATGAAATATATTGATAAATATGTCGCATTTCATATCAAAGCTGTATTGAATAAATACGCTTTTGTATAATTTTAAATTCGATTGGGTTTTATATCGATTATAATTTACTTTTTTTACGCTAAAATCTCTATAGTCATATTAATTAGGTTTTATTTTCAACTTGATATTGATTATAACCGATTTATGGATATTATAATATGGCAATCACTCTCGAGTATTTGTTGATGAAACACCTTTTTTCTTTGATTTTATTTTTTATTATAAATCCGAGCATCACTACTTACCATATTTCGTCAATGCGAATACAATATCCTTATAGTCATAGCCGCAAGGAACAAGAATAAGGACGCAATCGCGACTCTATGGCAGACATAAATAGTAAATTATTAATTAGACGCTATGCCGAGAATGCAATGAATTGTGTACTAATTCACTTAGCGAAAAAGATATAATAGTACTTTCTCTGTTAAAGATATCTCATAAATTTTCTTCGAATTCTCTTCAACAACAAGGAGTACATCGCTTCACTTGGATTCCAGACAATAAAGCCATACTCGATAACGCTACGCTAGCGTATCATACAAAATGCTTTGAAACTTTATTTTTGTTAAACCTTTCGTTGCACATTACAACACGATTAAAAAATGCATCGTTTTTTAGCGTAAAAAAAGCGCAAAACAAACTTCATAGCAGTTATTCAGTTCGATCGACACCCATTCTAATTTTCCTAGCTTTCCAAGCCTTTAAATTATGTGCATGATTCTAATCTAACTAAACACCTTCAATTGATCGTCGTCAAATCGTTTTTAATCTATGCTGGGAATTAATTTAAAATAATAAGTCTTAAATTAGAAGTAATTATCTCAGTTGACGTGACGAATCGACTTTAATAAAAATATTAAGCTTTAACTCGATAACTTGTACAAATAGAGATGTTTTATCTGCAAAATCAAATACTCCGTAAAGGTTTGTCAACTTTGTTTAATTTATAAATATCTTCGCCAACTTTAAAAATAGACTTGAGTAATACATATTTCAATAATTATTTATTAGTTGCTCCTCAGATGTGCTTTAAAAAATACAAAAAAAATGATTATTACTAAATAAAATAAAGACACAATAATAATTTTGTGTGACGCTTTTATGAAAATATCCAATATATAGCAGTAAAAAGAGCGATATGTTATTGAATGTATGATATAAGCATTCACGTGTATTATTTATTCAATATGTTATTAAGCATAAAAATTGACACACATTTCAACAAATATATATATCGTTATACTATCGATTTATTTTAAGAAATCAACATGAATACTTTGATGAATGTTGATGTCCATTACACTTAATATAGATTTGTAGTATTAAATAGTAGCATAATTCATAAGCTATAAATGTACATCTCTAAATACAATAATAGTTTTGATAGTTTGATTACCAATGGTAATGTAGTGACTAAGGTATTGCATGTATACATTTAATTTATTTATTACAAATAATGACTAAAAATGATCTACTACTCTAAACTATATTTTAAAATAACACTTATCAAAACATTTTTTATATCAAACGTATGAACTAACATAAAAGGTAATCAGTACTCATATATTTACCGATCAAAAATAAATATTGCGGAAAAAATAATTTCATACAAGTATGCTTTTATTATACATTAAGGTGAGATGAGCTAATAACAGAAATATTTATAAATAGTTGTATGCTTTAAAAATGTATTTTTTAAAGTCATATCGAAAATTGGGTGATCAGACGGTCATTTCAGTCGATTCAGCGTAGCTCCGCTAGGTGCGAGCATAGCTGAATTCTTCCTACAAAATACAAAAAATAGTTATAGTAATAAAATTGTACTTAAAAGGTGGTTTATACCCAGATCCCTTTAATCAATGAATTCAAGTTTTACAGATATTTTTAGCATTATTATAGCACAATAATCGTGCCATTCAAACAATGTGTTTTTAATGAATAAATTGTTTCTTTATTTGTACGTATTATTTATTTATTATATTATTATGATTTAATTTATATTAATTTATACGTAGCGAAAATTTGTATATTAGTCACAACGATATTCACATTTCCATTAAAAATAAAAAAATATTTCTAATTCATATTTTATAAAAATCAAGTGAAAGATAATAATATAATTACAAATTATTTCAATAATTGAAACAGATTTAAACAAAAAATATTTACCGTTATTTCGATTCATAACGTATTCCAATAAAATAACACCAATACTTTTATGAATATTGACGTAAATTATACTTAATATAGATTTGTACTAAACAATAGTAACTTATTTTATAAAATATGTACTTTTTTAAATGTCGATTGTTTCTATGTTTACCAGCTGTAATGTATTGATCATGGATTCTGTATCGAAGCAACCTGAGAATATTATGTTTTTCGTTGTCTTGGTTCCTAAACAAAAAAAAATAATGTTAGACTTGAGCATTTTTTTAACGTATACATTTAATTTCTTCACAACAAATAATTAATTAAACACTTCTACTCGACGAATTTTTACAATAAAAGTAAGCGGTATATTATATTTATAAATATATATTTACAAAATCTTTCTCTTTTTATATAAAACGTATGATTAAAGCTACAACATGCAAAATAATCAGTATTCAGATATTTATCGATCAAAAATAAATATTGTGGAAAAAATAATTTCATTGGCTTAATTACAAAAGTGATTAGAATTCAATAATAATACTTACGATATAAATTTGATATATATATTTTAAATAATATACCATCAAACGATTTTTTGCATGAAATGATGTTTAATTTCTTACAGTATTTATGTTCGAGAAATGACTAAATAACGTGATACTTTTGAAAAAATACCTTTACGTGATCTCTAATTCATTCTTCATTTATTTTGGTCTTGATCGTATAGTCTTGTGTGAACTGCATATTCAGAGCTTTGAACGAATTTTAAACTAAAGGTTATTATTACTCTTGTTCAAGCTTATAATTGATAAAAATTTATTCAAACTTTAAAAACATTTCAGAAACACACGCACAAATAATTAGCCCAATACTGCACAAAAAAATATCATGGTCAAATTGAACCGGATTGAGATAATACTTAAAAATCGACCAAATACACATCAATACAAAAACTGAAAACCCTGGAAATGTTTGATAATAAAATAGTGACAAAAATAAGTCAAACTAGTTATATTAATATAAATCACTTTCTAGAATTGCTGCCTAACTAGCTACTGAAAATGGTATTTCGATTAAAGTGATCATATATATACTATATATAGTATTTAAATCGGAATGAAATGGATTTACATCTCTTAATACTCAATCAGACACTATGGACTTAGACTTAAAAGATTATTAACAAAATAAATAGTCGTAAAGAAACAGGTGCTTGTTTAAAATTAACTTTGGAATAATATGCGAGTTTAAAAGATAAATGTTATTTTAATGTTATCGTAAGCGTTAAAAACAATACTATTCATTCAGATCTATTTTACATAACAAGAAGATGTGATTCCTCTGAATTTAAAAAAATTGTGATAAACTACAAATAATTTGAAATTGTTTTTCGAACCGACATGGTGGCAAAAACTGATGGAGTCAGTGTAATGAGGTACATTTAAAATTTAACTTTGCCTAAATAATAAATAAACATTTTATGCTGAGTTCAAAGAAATAAAGACTATAGAAGTGATGAAGAATTTATTCAGAATAATTGCGATAATATAGATATTCATAATGATTTAAATTTAAAACCGAGCTTTAATGATGCTGTAAATAAAAGTAAAAAAGTATTTAAAGAACGATTTTGCTATCGAACTTATTTTAAGTAACTGTATTTTGCTTCTGAATAGTTTTTTATTGTTTCATAAAATTATAATATAGTTTGGCCTTGATACTTAAGGCTTAAAATTAAGTCTAAATTTCATACTAGTGACATATTAGTAGTTTTGGCATGTAGGTTCCTGCAATTGATTGCCACTCTTGTTTTGATTGGTTAAAATTGCAATTATCTATGCATATTAAAATTATAATTATGTTTTGTTTTATATATGTATTTATTTATTAACGTTTGATTTTTTTATTGTTTCAGGTATGTATTCAAAAACATTATTACTCTCTTATCGCCGTGTAAAGGTTTGGGAAATTTATTATAAACATATATTCGCAAAAACTTGCTTCATTGCAGTCCTGGTTTTGTATTAAAGTTAATGTTGTACTTTTAAATTAATATTTAAAAGATCTAAGGTGTAAAACCATTTTACCTTAATTAACGGTAACAGTATTATTTTTAACTCGTAAGCCAGTTCGTAAAAGTACTACATATATAAACATGTATAACAACCATAAGAGCTTATAGTTCTAAATTAATAGTATTACGTAAAATTACCGTTCTAGTTAAATTTCTATGATGTTACAATAATACAGTAAAACATAAGTTTAACATCTAGAAAATAGCATCTCAAAATAATTTCAATGCAATGTAATCTCTATTACGATACTGCGCAAACCGCTTTTAAACTATAACAAGTGACGGACTCAACATACAATTGAATAATATATGTTTTCTAATATCTCTATATTATCGCCCTAAGCATTAAAATACTTAGGTGGTTATATATGTATCTGAGTATTATTCATACACGTTGTATTAATCAGTAATGCAGTTCATTGTTGTCTTCATTTCTACGCTTCTCATTTTATTTCTGAATCAGATATTGAACGTTTTTTTACTTCTATTATTATTAAGAACGTAGTGATTTTCCTTATCAATTCCGGATGTTCTCTTGCTTGTTGTATATATTGTATCAGATAATCGGGTGTGAGAGTTGCTATTTTTCGGGATGACTTATATATTTAATTTATTTTTTGCTTATAATTATCACTTCTCAAAAGTAAAAAATTCACGTCAAAAGCAATAAAATCGTACCGTTGCCGTGGCGACGCTCGTTTATAAAGCATTCATAATAATACTTATATTATAATATTACGACTTACAATAAGTGAGAATTAAATTATGCATGTCTAAACCGATTTTTGCCCAATAGGAGAGCGCAGAAAACAATTATCACATCTAAGAAGTCAAAAATCCACGCCAAAAGCAATAAAATCGTGCCGTGGCCGTCGCAGTGGGAACGCTCGTTACCGAGCGTTCCCACTGCGACGACCACGACACGATTTTATTGCTTTTGACGTGAATTTTTGACTTCTGAGAAGTGATAATTGTTTTTGCACCCTCCTATTGACCAAAACTCGATTTGAATTCACTTTGACCAATGCTCTTATATCATAAGTTTGTAGTTTGGAAATGATAGATATCATATTTTTAAAACATAGTGTAGTATCGAAGTGCAGTCAAACTGTAAAGCAATATACGAGATGCAACGTCAGTCTGTATTTCTTCTTCCGCTTATTTTCTAGCGAAAATGTATTTGGATCTAACTTGTGAAAATATAACTTCTTTGAAAAATACATCGCATGTAAATAAATAATGATTAGTATGTAAATGTATATATTACTACGCAAAGAAAAGTTGAAATCATATAATTTTACTAGCACCTGCCAGATAAATTATATTTTTACTAGTAAAAATAATATTTATCAGTGAAAACGTATTCCAAAATGATTTCACTGAAATGACATATTTTTTTTAATATTCTAAAGATAGATTCGAGACTGTTTTTTAGCTTTTCTTTGAGGGATAACCCGAGAATTTCTGGCTTGGAATTAGGGACGACATTTCAGATTTTTTACAGGGATAGGGGGGGTGCCAAACTTTGCCGATCAATGATCGTTTTTTTTTATTAATATTTTGATGTTATTAAAATTCATAGTATTTCATTAAATGACATGCCATTTTTTTGTCTAATTCAATGAAGGGCAATTGCCCAGACTTGTCCTCCCCTAAATAACGTTCCTGATTTTGGACCTTATGTGCTGCAGATTCTGTACATTTCCCATCACGATTTTTTTTAAATTGATTCGTCAGCATTTTATTCCACGTTGAAAGAGTAAATTTATAAATCATGTTAGATAAAAAAAATGTTGAGTTTGCACTTTGGGCTCGCGTACTTGATTAAAAATATTGCCCTGATGATATTGATGTTCAGTTGACATTTAGAGAGATGGAATTTAGGAACATGTCAATTAGATTACCATAAACAAAAGAGAAATGATTCGTGGTTCTCGCAAATACATTCTTGAAAATACATCCTGAAAATATTGCATTTGATATAAGCTCTGAATTCTATTCTAATTTTTTCAAGTGATCTTGAACGCAGGTTTTCGCACATGAATCTAATTATTACCCCAATGAGAGCTTCGTTCAAGACCAATACAGTTTCAACACTATTGTTCATCAAGCTCGTAGGACCACCTTTGCCACTTTTCGATCCTTCAAAAGACGTTGATCTGTGGTTTCTCAGATTTCATTTGGCCATAGACACCACCACTAAAAAAGTGAATTAGGACAAATCTTTGGAAATCACTATAAACTTTTATTCTAATATATGATGCTTAACAGTTTTATTTTACATTCAGTCTTCAGTTGCATATTTATATTTGTTCGTTTAACTTTAGATTTGACTTGCATAAAAAAATAAAAAATATAGGCATTGGAAAAGCTGCTTTAAATTTAATTTAATTTTTTTTTTAAAAAGCCCTGCTTATGTTAACTAAACATTGTATCGGTTGTGAAGTTATATACATATTTATTTATTGTTAGCTATCCTTTGATATTTCAACGAGTGCTATGCTACTAATATCGCCAATTCGTCCCGGTCGTATTTATTGGCTCATGAATGACTCAACGGGTAATGTCCCACTTGCCGTACGGAAATAACAGTCACCGGAATGAATCCCCATCATTCTGGGACGACTCGCGATGTGTGTCGGGATCTACGAAACGAGATTCCAAAAAAGTCAATAAAAAGAAGATCTCGCACGGAGTCCTTGGATTGTCAAAACTCAGACGGTTGCAGTTGCACGCGCGCTTTTTTTCACCAGGGACGCTCAACTCGCGGACGGAAGCAATAAATCGTATGCGTGCTAATTTGCACAAAGATACGAAAATAGATAACATCCGCATTGCGCGGATTTGTCATAACGCAAACTTAGGTTTATTGGATCATATTATTATATTGATCATATTAGCTTTCGACTATCCAATATTCGATATAGGTTATCGAACTTCACATATGTTAAAAATTTAAGCGTTGTCTCACTTCCTAAAAAAAATTAAAGATTTTTTTTATAAATATATCTGGCTAGGATTAATTTATGAAATATCAACAAGTATATACGAGTATAAAATATGTCATTAAGTCATCAAGTAAATAAACATTATATTTATATACGTGTCGTAGAGTATCGCAGTTGTGAAAATCAAGTCTCTCTAGTCTCTGGTTTCTTTGAGTGCGTATATTCAATTTTTTTCACGGCTTAATCACCAAACTTCTAGGTAGAAAAGTAAATCAGCATTTGCTTTTTTAAGCTTCTTTAAAAAATGTTCTATGATTAAATGATTTTTTTAAATAACTGTAGCAATCACAACTTTTATAACATGTTCAAACCTTATTTTTTTAAAGCATATCTTGATGAATTATGCAATGAAATTGTATAGCTTCCCAAATATTATTTTAATGAAGTCACCAATCCAGAAATAGCTTCTAACATGGAAAAAGCTACGTCTGTATTAATAGATGATATTAAAATGTAAAACAAATTTTTTCAAAGACTTTAAAATGTAAGACAATTTTGAAACACTGTTTCAGAAGCCCAATTAACATATCACTGCCTTTCGTTTGATCTGTTAATGAACTTATTCCAATCAAATCTTCGCATACTTTTAACTCGTGTGTTATTCCACGTGCAAATATGAATAACTGGGCCTTAAAAATGACATCAGTTAATCAGTAAAAATTAATAAATTTCTTCGAATCCATTGTTAATTTTTTTATATCTAATGACATTGAAGTAATTATCCGTTGCACAAAATCAGGTTTAAATGAGTATTTTCAAAAACATTTGCCACATTCCAGACTTTTTTTTACTAGCTATCATAAAACAATATTTAATAAAAGTCTGTAAATTGTCGACACATTTTTACTATGAGGTGAGATATTTTAAAACTGAATCTTGTACAATTTTGACATATGCGCGGCGGGCCGCGGTCTGTGCATCCATGATCTAGTTAAACCCAAAAACTAAAATTAAAATCAAAAGTATTTTCAGCTGACAACCTAATAAATTTCTAAGACACGGTCGAAATAAAAATAAAGGTATCAAAATGAAGACATGTTTAAGAAAAATATGACATATGGTAACCGTAATATGTAAGTTAAATTTAGTACGGAATAATTACGGATAACCGATTTATTTTATTCGAATTTTCGGCTCGATTGGATTCGCTGCTTACGGCCGCGGCCGCCGATTACGCTCCTCTGGCCGACCGGCAGCAACAGCCGTCGGTAAAATCAGTCAGTTACCATCCGACCACGGCGGTGGTTGGCCGTGTGCAACGCGAAGTGCACACACACTTTTCTCAATAGACGTGATCGTTCATCGACTTTCTTCAGAGTGCGAAAACTCGGTGCTTCTCAAAGTTTTTGTGCGCCAACCGCCATGATGGCGTCGGCGAGGACGATCTTTGCAGCTCTTGTGTTTTGGACGGCGATTGCTGCAACTTCAGGGGCGCGCGGCAGAATCTACTACGGTAACGTCTGAAAAACAACAATTTCACCCTTGCGAATCAAAGCCGGCCTTATCCGTGCACTTTTTCAAATGCACATTTTTTCAAATTCAAATGGACGAGTGCCTACATCGGCATCTTCCGCTTATAATTGAGTACCTTTTACTCTCTCGTGTAGTATCAAAGATCGCATTATCCGCGCAATTTTGAAAAAATGCGTGAAATATTTGAAATAAATTTATTCGCTCACTACACATCCGCGCTTTAAATTATATTTTAGAGAAACATTTCAAAACATTTTTCTCGCTCGTGCCGTATCAAAACTCCCCATATCCAGGTCGCGCAAATCTTTCAAATTTAACTAAGCAGCACCTCGCTTTAGCACTGCTCTTTAAATTCAATTTTACTGTTTAATTAAATATCATTTGTTTATTCATGTAGTATCATAACTCGCCTCATCCGTGCAACTTTGCAAATGAGTCGTACAATATTCTGTAATCGAACAGATTTGTACCGCGTTCGTGTGGCATCACAACTCGCCTTATTCGTACAGTTTTTAATTTATTGGCAACTTCCGGCCCGTCTGTCCTTTAAACCGAATTTTACACGATTATTTTAATACCCTTTTTTCGTACATGTCGAATCAAAGCTAACGATATCCGTGCAGTTCTTCTAAAAAATAGTAAATATGCTTTGTGAGTTTGTAATTCAAATCAACTAATTTGCTATACAGCTGCGCTTTAAATGCCACAAAATGGAACAGTATGGCAATTGTCTTTGTCATTGCTTTTGTATCAAAATTAGCTATATCCGTGCAAAGATTTTTTTTGTTTACTTATTATTATATTTTGCTAATATAATATGTATACACTAAAATAAGAATCAAAACATACATACATATAAATATTAAATAAAAATAAACAGAATACAAAATTATGTATTTAATATTTTTTTTTTGAACTTTTAGAAAATTTGTCAAAAGTTCCAGATAAGAAATTTGCAACTAAAAGCGATGCAACACAATTGCTATAAAATACTTTAAATTTTAATTTCATTGTTTTACAATTTTGTTGAGAATTTCTGTCAAGTTGTTATATAAAAGTAAGATTTTAGGAACAACTTTTTCCATGGGGGCGGGGGTAGCAAAAGTAGGCTACTCAATGATCGTTTTTTTTTTAAATTTCGATTTCAATAATATTCGTAGTATTTCATTAATTGATATGCATTTTTCTGGCCAAATTCAAGAGGTTCTTATATAGAATCCACGTTAAAACTTTTTTATAGCAATATTACGACTTACATTAACTTTTGACGTGAATTTTTGACTTCTGAGAAGGGATAATTGTTTTTGCGCCATCCAATTGACCAAAATTCGATTTCTATACACTTTGACCAATACTCTAATATCATAATTTTGTAATTATATCGGTAAGATATTTTTAAAATATAGTGTAATATGGATATTAGGTCAAACTATGGACCAATATGTGAGATGCGGCTTCTGTCTGAACTTATTCTTCCGCTTATTTTCCCCTTAGAGTTGAGTTGGCTTAGTTTGTATTTAGGACTAAATTTATAATTAGTGTTAGGACTTTTATTAGGTCAAGTTGGGTTTGGTTAATATGTATAGGTTAGGTTTGGAATTGAAACGTTTCGCAACTGTCAAATTGAGTTTCATAGACATTTTAAAGCAGCATTTTTATTAGCGAAAATATAATTTAACTGATGTGTAGTTTAATTATATTTTCGCTAATAAAAATATATATCTGCTGGTGAATTACTACTATTCATAATGAAGTATTACCGAAAATTCATTTGGATATTCACACTCTTGCTGTGTCATATGCAGATGATATAGTTACAAATCTTCGCATTTCACTGCAGATTTTTTTAACTGTTGCAGAATCGATTGCAAGTCGTTAAAAAGTCAAAGCTTATTTTGACATATTATGAAATACAATGGGACAAGATCGTCTTAGTAATTCTTTAAATCTTTGTTACTCGTTTTGTTTCGAGATAATTAAATACATTCAAAGCTCTTTTTTGCATCATGAAGTGTCTAAAACTAGCTTAATACATGTACCTATTCAAGTGAATAGCAATAAGCTTTGAAATTAAACAGAGTAACGCCTCACTAAACTTTAAATGAAATTTTACACTAAAACTGAGTAGAATTTTCTCACTTGTGCAGTAGCAGAACTGCTAATGAAGTCGTGCACGATTTTGCAATCAAACTGATTTGCATCACATTAGTGTAGTATCAAAACCCTATATTCTAGCAATAATTTTAATTCATTCGCTACTCTTTAACAGTCTGCTCTATAAATAGCAACATACACGAAAAATCGTACATTTTTTGCCTTTTTGTGTCGAATCTAAATCTATCTTCTGAAAAATAGTAATACGTTGTACTAAGTATGTAATTTAATAATACAGCCACTTTAACATACTATTCGATAAGTCTCTGTCTCTACTTAAGTTTCAAAAATTTATTATACATGTTTTAGTTAAAAAAAATTTAGGAAAAAGTTGCTCATCTATTTTAGCTGTGCATCATAACTGTTTTTCATAAATGTTTAATTGTATAATGTATAATGACATTCGGAAAACTTGATCATGATGATCAGATTTCTAATAAAATATAAAATCACAATATTTACGAGCAATTTTCCATCTAAACTGATTCAAGGACGGCACTGTCATTTTATTTTTATTTCAGCAAAATTCGTATTATCCGTGTATCTTTTTTTAAAAGAAAAAAGTATCATTGGAAAACGGCTTAAACTATTTTTAACTCGTTTTGTTTAAACCTAGCTCCATTTAAAAAATGAAATCGATGTTTTACTATCAAAACTAGCTCTATACTTATATTTTGTTATGTGGCAAACATATTTTAAATTAAATATACCATGACCTTGAATAGTAATATTAAATAACTTTTCGCTCACAATTGTGGAAACCTTTTAAATGAGTCTTAAAAATTTATAAAAAAAATATCCTGCTCTTTAAACTGAGATTCAGTACGATAAATGTGTCACGAGTATATTACATCGTCATGCAGACTCGTTTTAAATGGTAGTTTATGGATATATTTTATACATCAGAATTTACTCTATTTTAGTCTACTTGCTAAATATAATATCATCAATATAGATTAGTAGTGATTCTTAATTTTAATACAGTATTAAAATCTAGGGTTTGAAATATATTTTAGTATCGCTACCTTTTTAAATGTTAGACGACTTACAATTTAACAGTTGCTGAATTATGAGCCAGTTTTAAAAGCGTATTTGTTTAATATTTAAACTAATTATAAAATAATAATTTTATAATATTTGACGAAATATAACATAGCATTGATAATATTTTTAAGTGATAGTGATTGAAACAGAACGTTTGTAGAAATTTATTTATTTTACGAAGGGCTTTCTGTTCTTTATTTTTATTTTACTATATGCCAGTAGCGTTGTTTTCAGAACATTCAAAATTATTTGTCATTAACCTAATGTTTTTTTAACTTTGTTCCGAGATGATTGGACTCTGATGTATAAATAGATGTTTTGTAGATATTTTGAAAAGGCATTTGATAAAGTCAATCACGATTTACTTGGGAATAAAAAATATCTAAATTCGCGTCTTTCAAAGCTGTTCCCAAATTACTTAACTGATAGATTTGAATTAATTTCTATAAATAGAGCTTATTTTGAATAATACAATTTTAGTTAGAGAAATATCGTTTTATATTACACTAAAAAAATCGGTCACTTTGTATGAAACAACCTAACATTTTTATGATAATTTGTATTTTATTACTGAAATATTGTTTTATATATATTATTGACTAAAAATTGTTTTAGTAAATTAATTAAATTAACAATAAGCAGTGTGCGATTTTTTTGAGCGACTGACAAAAATCCATAAAATTCGCGGTTCAGAGCGGCGAATGCTTGTCGTTCGGTTAAATTTAACTGTCTCGGCTAAATCGCCGCGATAAACGCGAGCGCTTAACGAAACGCGACGGAACTTTGCAGGCTACTTTTGAGCTCGCCACTCTTTCTTCCGTCTTTCTGTAGCGAACGAAAAATTTCAATATAATTAAATACTCCACCTATACAATTCATTGTATAATGCGAGTAGTGAAAATAACTTTTAAATGACGCTTTCTCTGTTAAAATATATTTTATCAGCTGTTTACGAAGCGCATCCAGATTGATTATTCTTTCAATGTCAATTACAGGAAGATTACAGATTGACTTTATTAATTCAAAGGTTATCGTCAAAACGCTATTACTGACTATAGTATATATGTATTCAAAATAATGTGCGTATTTGTAATTCAATATATTTTTTCATTATTAATGTATAGATAGTTTTAAATTAAATGATACAATGTAACAAAATGTGTTTGTCTAGTCAACAAGTTGAACGATTTTCGTAATTATTTTCTATTTATTGGTTTTTCATATTTTCGTAACTATTCGAGATTTTTTTCGATGACTTACTGCTGCTATAAAACTAGAATATGGATCGATAATAAGAGCTCTCAGTACGATTAAATATTTGATATTTTTGGAAACGATACATATTAAATTTATATAATGTGAGTGAAGAAATATTGATATTTTCTATCGGAATATTTAACTGAGTTATTTAAGGAGCACTTTGTTAACTTACCAAAGCGATAAATATGTGCTTTTATAAGTTTATAAGATGCATCGCGCATTCCAATTGATTTATTCTATCATAAAAATAATAAGATGCGTTTCATTGTTATCATTAATTATTAAAATATTTTTTTATTTTGTCTTAATCACATTTTCCAGAACACATACAGAAGTAGAAAAATTGTTTATAAAATGCTTTCTATTATTTATAAAATGCTGAACTAAACCAAGTCCCTGAATTGCCTACGGTGTTGTTTTAAAATACAAAAATATAAGCAATTGCCTTATATTTAAATTGTTTTTAAAAAAAATATTATGGAAGTTTGTCTTTTTCTAAATTATTAAAAAAAAACTATAGGAAAATTTTAATGTATCAAAAAAAGTTGAGTGGCACTTAAATAGACACTGACACTGTTTAATAAATTTTCTATTTAAATTAAATCTAAAAAATACAATTAATATTTTTAGTTTTTATTTCATGTAATATTATAATATAAAAATGAAATTATTTAAAGCTATTTTTGCACTGTTTATTTACAAAAAAAATAATTCTGATAAAGAAAATTTCGCTATTTTTAGATTTTTGAATGTACAGATTAGTATTATAAATAATCAACACTAACCAACTACAATGTTAGCACAAAAATAAAATAAAAAAATCCAGCTGTAAAATAAGTTTTCCCCAAAATATTATTTTCAGGAATAATGCAATATTATTTAAGAAAAAAATCAGTGCACATAAAACTCACTTTTATTAGTTTTAATGCGGTTTTTATTTAATAAAATATTTTAAAATAGTAATAAAAAAAACTTAGTACTTTATATTTTAAAAAACTGTTTTATGTACATTGACTTTACTAAAGAAAATTATGACAATTTCTAAATGTAACGATAAATATACAGGTTATGTTTTATGAATAATAGTCACTAACTCACTATAATTTGACATATATCATATTATTACAAATGCTCAATTTAGCTGTATCGTTAATTTTCCATAAAAAAGTATTTTTAATATGTAGTAAATTTACAACATCATTTATATTTAATGCAGTTTTTTGAGTGTAATATTTTAATATAATCTAAAAATAAAAAAATATAGAATATAATATAAAATAATAAAAAATACATAGTATATAATATAAAACAATATATAATAATAATATAAAAAATGTACAATTGTAGTAAGTTAGTGACTATTATTTATAAAACCTAACATACATATATATGTATCGTTACATTTAGAAATATAGTTGAAATGATTTCTTTTTACTTAAAAATAATATGTATTACTTACCAATTTTTTTGCTCAAGTAAAATAATATAAATTTTGATTCACTTTAGGAAAAGTTGAGTGGCACTTAAATGGATAAATAGTAAAAAATAAAAATTTCACTTTGAAAAAGTCTGATTTATAAGTATATGTCAAAGGTTAATTTAAATCATATATATATATATATACATTACTAAACTATAATTTTGTATTTATATCATCAATTTTACCCCAAAAATTGTATTTTCAAACTAAAAACATTTTTTTCTGAAAAATCATTATTTAAAAAATCATCTAAAATTTTTAAATGTAGCTTTTATTCAGTGCTATATTTTATTATAATAAAACAATAATAAAAGTTATTGATCTTTTACAAAGAAATTTTGATTGACCTAAGAAAAAGTTGCTCTTCAATAGATATTTTTTTAATCTTTTCTTCCAACCTGATATGCTTAAACCTAATGCGTTACATCGGAGTAAATTTGATAAGTCAGACATAATAACGCATTTTTTTATAAATAAAAATTCGAATTCACTGCCGTGGCTCGATCCCACAACCTCTAAATAATCAATCAAGATTTGTTCAACCTTACTAATGAATAAAAATAGAAAATTTTCCACAAATATGTATTTTCAAATCAATTATGTTCTTAAAAATCTTTAAAATGATCTATAATATTTAATGCACTTTTTATTCAATGTGATATTTATATATCTTTAAAGAATATAAAGGATTACATTAAAATATGAATTATTATATTCACATAAAATAAGTTAAATGGCTCTTAATTAAATATAGTATACTTACTTTGTTCAGATAAATAAATTGTATAAATGCATGTTTTTGCAACAAAAATAATAAAATTGCATTGGATTTTCTTTAAAATATATCTGATTAAGATATAGTCGATTTTTTAACAAAATCCTAATTATTTATTATAATTCCGTATAAGACAAGTCTTATATTTTATTACTTTAAAGTTGATTTTTTTTATTAATAATATAATATTATCAAGATTTTTTAATAGAAAATTAAAATTTTTATTCTAGAGTTTAAATTTTTTTTAATATGACCAGTTATTCTTAAATTTTATTTATTGTAAATCATCCGTTGCAATATGACAGGCCTAAGCTCAATGCGCTACAACTAAGTAAACACAATCAAAAGCCACTAAATAAGTAGTGAGACACAAGTCTATAATCAGTGAAATATAATTAAATGTTAATTATATTTAAAGATTAGGAAAATTTAATTTTTGCTGATTGATATAACACTAGGGTGTATATAGATTAAAACTGTTTATTTTTATTACTATATTATGTGCATAATCGTGCTTTCCTGATGTTTGTTTGTATTATATATTTACATAATATAACGTAGAGAGAAATTCATATAAACTCTCTCCGAGAAAGATTTCTCCTGAAAATAACATAAATAAATGTGAATATTGCACCTAATCGCTCAAGACCACGGATGTTCAAAGGGTGCAATATTCTCACAGTTCTAATCTGTATGGTCTTGTACCAACGTATGACGAACGTATTCGAAAAGCTCAATGCCTATATAGCACCATTGTACCGTTTAGACTACACAAAAGCAGCACAATGGTGAAAAACTCGCGTCGGAATTCAATAAGCTTCATATTACGTTTCAAAAAATAATACACATTTCATTGTTCAATGAAAACCTACCAAGATTGAAGCGATGCTACGGTTCAAAGTGTTCGATATAATAAATATCAACGTGTGCTTTAAAGTGACAGCGAAGTGCACATATGCCTTTGATTAGATGTTTTAGTTGACAGTTGTGAAATAATGTCCCGATAAATTTAATTAAATCGCATCTATAATACAGTAAAGCTACTTTAAACGTTTGTAAAAGTCATTCTGTATTTTAAAGATAAGATTGTATCCCCAATCATATCGTATAATAAAATATGTTTTTTATAGCACGTCATAAAATGCACGATTAGGGTAGTAATATTCTCTCTACTCAATTCGCTTAAAAGGTTGTAAGTCAATGAGAGATCTTGTAATTTATAATAATTTAGTTTATATATCAATATATTTATAAACAATAAAATTGTTTTAAACTAGTACCTTACTTTAAAGTATGAATTTATACATATGTATTCCCATTATAAAAAAATTAATTTCTTATAAATAAACATATTTTTGCCTTAAGTGAATTATTTAAATTCACGAAAGTTGTCAGTCAACTGACTAGGTAACTACTAGAAAACAATTAAGACTTACCTCTTAATGAATACAAAAAAAGCCGAAAATTCCAGGAAGCGATGACGAAAATATCTTATTTTTTTTACGATTTCAAAAAGTGATTTGCATGTGATGCATTCTGGCCCGCCGAGCTTAAAATATTTTGGATCCGGCCCTGAAAAAAAAAGTTTGCATACTCCTGCTTTATTAGGATTTTGCATAAATAAATACCTGCATCTTAGATGCTTTTAAAAATCAATACATATCAGAAGATAGTTTTAAATGTTTATTACATCGTGTCACTGAATCTTTATTATAAAAAAATATAATTAATTATAGTTCTAGTTTATAAAAAAATATATATTGTATATATGCATAATACAACTCCATATTTTATTTACTATAACTTAATATAATTACATAATAATACGGAAAATTTTATTTTATCAACTTTAAAAGTTCATAGTTCATAATCTCAAAAATAATTATGTAGTACAAATCTAAACGCAATATAAAAATGCGATAAAAAATAATATGACTATATTTCAAAGCTTATACAATTTGTAATAATTATTTTAAGCTCAGGCCCAAGAAGTCAGCTTTTCTTACTTTTAATCAAATATACATAAAAGTTCATAATTTATAATCTTAGTTTAAATATATCATCACAAATTAAATCCTCATTAACTGATATTTAACATTTGTTTTAAAAGCATAGAGCTGAAAACGAAACACGAAACAATAACTAATTGAAATGGTATGTATTGTATTATACATACGAAAGGAAACTATGCCTTGCCAAATACGTTTTAAAATATTTTAATTAGTTATATGAAGTTCAGTAGTCATATTGCTTATTTGGTCAACCGTCATTTAGTAGACGTTTCTTTGACATGAACTATTCAACTGCATGTAACTCATACGACATGTAAAATTAAATAAAACCACATACACCTATTCTATGAATAACTCATAGCTAATTTTTTGTGTTGTCGAGCACATCATTTTGATTTTGTTCGCATTATAAAATTTTACTTTACCAACGGATTTGTATTGTTAGAAACCCGCTACGTTAACATATTACATCGAAATTAAATTCTTAGTTTTCCATTATGCAAGCGGTGCTTTCATCAAAATATTACATTCAACTAGCTTCGTTTTCTTAGAAAATACATCATAAGGTCTCTTTTTACTGTAAAATGATTAAACAGTTGAAATTAAATTTTAAATCCAGAGATACGTTTCTAAAAATATTTTTTTCCACATATACGTTACAAGTTACGTGTTTTTTTTTAAATTATATGATTCGTACTTTTCATTTAATTAATCATAACGTAAACGACATATCATAGAATAGTAACATCTATAATTTTAGATAAATGCATTAGATGACAAGTTTTATCATATGACAAGAATTAACTTGAATAACAAACAGAACGCCAACTGGTGTTTATTATGAAATTTCAAAGTTCGACATCTAAGCGACTGAAACATACGTGATAAAATGAACGAAATACACAATCGTTCATATGTCAACGCATTTTTGTTAAAGCTTAACTGATCTGTGCTTATTGAAGTTAATGTATATTGACTCTTTGAAGGGATATGTTAACTTCGTTTAGAATGACAAACATAGAAACGCGGAACACCGTTTGAAGACCACTGGTTTAGGATATAGTAGTACTTTCTGCAATTCAAATGTAAAAGCAAAATAGTTTTCTGGGGTTTTTGAGGCACTTTCTCATATTTTAATGCTTTTCTAGCTAGTTCGGCATCTTTTAAATGAAGTTCATGTTGTTTCAATTGATTAAAAACAAAAATTTCAAGATAATTTCTAATAAAAATTAGCTCTAACTCTGTTTTTTTAAACAAAATGGACCTGCTTTACTTTCAATATCAACTACTGATATGACTATTATATCTATTGTATTTATTAGTTTCCCTTCATATGTACAATACATACCATTGAAGTATTTTCAGCACTAAGCTTTTAAAATAATTGTAAAATATCAGGAACTTAATGTCTAAACCAGACATGGGAAACCTTTTTTCGTCTGGGGCCGGATTGCCATTCATGTAAATATCAAAACACAGATACATACCATCACGGCATTTCGCATCGTCTGTGGTAGTTTACAAACATCGTGCGTAAACAATTAATATAAAAAATAGGATGGTCAGTTCATAGCTGGTTTGCCATGCGGGCTGAAAATAATATCATTTGAATAAAATTATATTCAAATGTAAAAAGTATTTTAACATGAATGTTTAATATATTTCAAAAAACCGACAAAAGAATATTTTTAATCTCACATTTATTTGAAAAGGAGACAAATGCTAGCCGTAATATGTATATTCGATTTAGTATAAGATAATTTACATATAACCGATTTGTTTCATACAAATTTTCGGTTCGGTTTGATTGGCTGCTTACGGCCGCGGCCGTCGATTGCGCACCCCTGACCGTCCAGCAGCAACAGCCGCCAGTTACCATCCGACCGCGACGGTGGTTGGTCGTGTGCAACGCGAAGTGCACACACACTTTTCTCGATAGACGTGATCGATCATAGACTTTTGCTCGGAGTGCGAGGACTCTGTGCTTCTCAAAGCTTTTGTGCGTCAAACGCCATGATGGCGTCGGCGAGGACAATCTTTGCAGCTCTTGTGTTTTGGACGGCGATTGCTGCAACTTCAGGGGCGCGCGGCAGAATCTACTACGGTAACGTCTGAAAAACAACAATTTCACCCTTGCAAATCAAAACCAGCCTTATCCGTGCACTTTTTCAAATACACTTTTTCTCAAATTCAAATGAACGAGTGCCTACATCGGCATCTTCCGCTTATAATTGAGTACCTTTTACTCTCTCGTGTAGTATCAAAGATCGCATTATCCACGCAATTTTGAAAAAAGGCGTGAAATATTTGAAATAAATTTATTCGCTCACTATACATCCGCGCTTTAAATGATATTTTAAAGAAACAATTTAATACTTTTTTCTTGCTCGTGCCGAATCAAAACTTGACATATCCGGGTCGCGCAAATCTATCAAAGTTAACTAAGCAGCACCTCACTTTATGAATGCTCTTTAAATTTAATTTTAGGATAAAATTAAATATCATTTGCTTATTCGTGTAGTATCAAAACTCGCCTCATCCGTGCAACTTTGCAAATGAGTCGTAGAATATTCTATAATCGAACAGATTTGTACCGCGTTCGTGTGGCATCACAACTCGCCTTATTCGTAGTTTTTAATTTATTTGCAACTTCCGGCCCGTCCGCCCTTTAAACCGAATTTTACGCGATTATTTTAATACCCTTTTTTCGTACATGTCGAATCAAAGCTAACGATGTCCGTGCAGCTTTTCTAAAAAAATAGTAAATATGCTTTGTGAGTTTGTAATTCCAATCAACTAACTCGCTATACAGCTGCGCTTTAAATGCCACAAAAGTGTAACAGTATGGTAATTGTCTTTGTCGTTGCTTTTGTATCATAATTAGTTATATTCGTCCAAAACACAATTTTCTTCACTATCATATTTATTATTTTAATAATTTATTTTACTAATATAGCCAATTGTTTATACACTAAACAAATTTGATCAAAACATACATAAAGGGTATTTTTTAGAGGTATATAACATTAAAATTAAATAAAACGCATAAAATCGTGCTGAAGGCCATGGTATTGGCTTTGAAAATAAAATTTGATACCATTAGTGTTTAAATATGGTTACAAGCATATAGGCACATCAATTCCATTCAATTGAAGATCGAAAAAATCAGTAATCGTGGATCTATAGCGCTCTCTATTGACTATACCGTTCTGGCCAACATCATTTTTGAACCAATGATTCAAACAGCCCATAAATCACAGCAAATAATGGCTTTTGTGAATGTAACGGACTCTCAATAATAGCTTGTAAATTTTATTTACTCCATGCGACAAGTTTGCTTGTTGCGTAGCCATTCAACCAAAAATGAGCTTCATCACTGAACAAAATTTTGTGGTGAAAATGAGGATCAAGAGCGATCTCGTTTTCGGGCCATTCACCGAACGTACGATGGTCAAGCGACTTCAATTATTGCAGCTTGTAAGCTCGTAAACCAAGATATTTCCGCAAAATATTTCATAAAGTGGATGAACACAGCTCCAATTGCTGTAAATTGACTCATTCTACGCTCCCTAGCAGAAATAACTTCTTTGGTGCGCACTGTACGACGTCTCTGCGGATGCGTATTATCAATATAGAATGGACGTTTATGTCGGCCGTTAAATAGACATAGCGCACAGTAATTTCGCGAATCGAACCACGATTTACGAAATAAATTTGCACAATTTTCAAGCGTTGTTAAATGGCAAATCAAACTGAACACAATTCAGCTGCCAAATTATCTGTCGCTGAAAAAAGTATTACCAATTCGAAAAATAAACCTCTAAAAAAACACTTTTTACATACAACACAGTCACATTCATCGTTAGTTATACTTAGTTTATATGTAACACAATTGCTATAAAATATTTTGAATTTAAATTTCATTATTTTGCAATTTTGTTTAGCATTTCTATAAAGTTATTATAAAAAAGCAAATCAAAAGCGATTGCAAAATCTTCGTGATGACATTTTAACTTTCTTTAGATCAGTATCGAATGCAGCATATGTAAATCGAATTTGATCAATAGGAGAGCGCAATTATCACTTCTCAGAAGTCAAAAATTCACGTCAAAAGCAATAAAATCGTGCCGGTGCTGTCGCAGTGGAAACGCTCGGTAACGAGCGTTCCCACTGCGTCCTTCTTATTTCTTCATTAATCCGTAAAATGTTGGTTTTTTTACACCACTACTCTCTGTAAGGCTGGAAGATTTTGTTTCTCTAATTGTTGCGCCAATGATAAATTTTCAATTTATTCAATGGTTTCGAATGATTTAATAAAGTCGCGAGGGCTGCTCTTTAAATGAAATTTTACGGTAAAATTAAGTATCAAAATGTGGCCTAGCTAGGGTGTGTGCCGCCCAGGGCGATCCTTAAAATTGCCGCCCCCCCCCCCATACATTTTTGCAGGGTCATAAAATCAGCATTTCTTAAAATAATAAATTGGTTATTATTAATCTCTTGTTATTCGTGGATTTATATACGTTTTAGTACATTCAGGGTTAAGAACCACACTAGACGATCCCATCGCGAATATGCCGCCCCCAAGCAATTGCCGCCCGGGGCGACCCACCCCCCCATAGCTACGCTACTGATCAAAAATAGCAAAACTCTCCTCATCCGTGCAACTTTGCAAATGAGTCGCGCAATATTTAACAATCGAACAGACTTGTATTGCGTTCGTGTGGCAGCAAAACATGCTTTAATTATACATTTTTTAATTCATTTGCATCTCCTAACCCGTCCGTATTTAAAATGGCATTTTACGCAAATATTTGAGTACCTTTTGCTCGTTCGCGTCAAATCAAAGTAACCTTGTCAATGCAGCTCTTTTAAATAATAGTAAAAATGCTTTGTGAATTTGTATATAGAGCTTATAAATTCGCTACAAAGCTGCGTTTTAAATGCAACGATAGTGTAATAAAGTTTTGCTCTTTGTAATAATAAATAATATCTGCGCTTCAGCCGTGATTGAACATATTTGTTACCAGTTTCGTTTCAATTTTAGCTCTAAATATAGTGAACCGACTTTTTATTGTTTTTATAGAAATTGACGCGTTGAAAAAGACTCAAACGCGTTAAATGCGCAATAACAGTCTTAACGGCCTGCGGACAAGTTCTATTGTAATGCAGACAAAGTGCATTTTGTACATGACGATCAAGGATCAGATGGATAATCTAAAAGCAACTCGACGGCCGTTCAACATTTTTAAAAAAATATAAATGTTATAGTATTACAGAAACAACGCAGTAATTTGTATGCAAAATGCTAAGTGCGAGGTTGCCAAATATCCGCTTGTTCAAATTCTGATGATTACATAAATATTATAATTAAAAATCAGATGGAAATAAAAAATCCAATAACACCCCAAATTCTTCAAAATATATATATTATATACACAATTATGTCAATTGGGAAAAATTAAACAGATTTTTATTTTTAACAAAAAAACAGTTTATATTTGTAAAACTAAGACCGTGGCGAATCTTATAAGCTTAAAAAAACGCTTTTTACTTTAGAATTAACGAATAAATAAAATTTTAACAAACGAGCCAAAAAGGAACAGGAAGTGATAGTCAAGTTATATACTTGTTTTTCCAAGTTCTAAATTTTCATCTGCACACTAAAACTGAAATGAGGTTATTCTTAGACTTAAAAAGTCTCTTATGACACATGTTATTATGTATAATCTTGATTTTTTATCTCTGTTTATTTTGAATGCTGCGTGTGAAATAAAACTCGTATTATACGAACTCTTTTGTGGTGCTACTCAAATTTCTTTTATTAATCAAAATTATTACTAATAGATATTTATAAAGCAAAACATTTACACGTCTTTTGATATTGAAACGCTAGATTGTAATACGATCCCTTTTATCTACCATCATTATGAACTCATTTCAAAAGTTTTAACAGGATGTTGTAGTTCAGACGAAAGATAATACTGAATACATATCACAAACAAAGTATTAGTTATTTACAGACTCTTCGATAAACTATTATTTTTTTCGAATCAAAATATCTCATTTAGTATAGCTATTAAAACTGTTATACATACAAAATAAAGTAAACATGCAAATAAAATAGAAAAATTCCGACTCGTTCTTTGCAGCACAGTGTAATAATTGCAATTAAAATGATTTTATACAAAGGTAACAACAACATTCCATTATTTGTTATCGTGTAAATAAAAACCCGTTTCTTTAAGATTCAGAAATTCTGCTCTCATTTTATATTTAACTTGTTAAAAATAACGATTCAAACAGTAGATGCTTTTATTTTATATTAAGATGAAAAGAGCCAGTTACTTACTAATAATACAATTGCATGCTTAAATTACAATTTATGTATTGTTTTACAAAACTGTGGCTTTAAATTCAATTGACGCAAATTTTACCAAAAAATACATATCGTTATTTTAAGATATCGATTCATAACTATTTCAAAAAATCAACAATCAGTAGTCTAATTCATATTATTTTTACAAATTGTCACGCAGTGACTATGGATTATTATTGTTTCGGCTCCTAAGCTTCAGAGTCAAGACTTTAATTTAGTCAAAACAAATAATGACTAAAAAACATCTACATGATGAATCTCTACAATAAAAGTAAGCGGTAGACTTAATTTAAAAACTTTTAATGATTTTAACAATAGAGGAAACCATTTTTCAGATATTTACATATAAAAATAATAATATTTATAGTTAAATGCAATAAAAATCCTTACGATTCAATTTTGTAAAAAGTATATCAATACTACGTTCGTGAAATAATTAATATTTCACGTGTCTGTAAAAATTATTTAAGAGTTATATGACTTAAAATTCATTCTTTTTTATTTCGGTATTTATTATTATTTTTTTATTTATCTTGCATTATTAATAATTTAGTCCCATAGTTTACAAACATAACATTGAAGTATTCGCCACATTGATAAAGAAACAATTAAATCCCTAAATTGGATCAATAAATAGTGGGAGGAAAATTAAGATAACTTAAACCTCAATATCTTATTATGTAAAAAAAATGAAATTGTTGACTGACTTGTACTTCTATTTGTAAATATATTATACAACAAATCAATCTGACCCTATTCAACATTATTTACAAAGTATAGAGTCTCAAAGAAACATATGTTTGTTTTAGACTAACCGCAGTGCAATCAATCAATCGGACACAATAAAACTGATAATAAAATTTTATTATCAGAAAAATCAATAAACCAAAGAGTCACAAAGAAACGAGTGACTCTTTTAGCATAATAGTGGATTAATGAACGAGTTTCAGAAATATTTTTTAATACCATAGAACACGCAAAAAACAATACTATTCATTCAGGTCTAGTTTATATTTTAGAAAAAATATTTTAAAATCGTAAAGTTTGTGGAATATCCTTTAGTATAATTTTAAACTGTTCTTTAAGCCAACATTATGGCGATTAAAATTATTTGAACCATTGTAATAAAAAAGCGATGTTAGATCTAGATAAAAGTAAACATTGCGTAACTCATGTGTGAACCGCAGATTCTAATCTCACTCTTCAAAGATTTGTAATAATAATGTTAAATAAATTATTTAACCCAGACTTTTACCATCATTATTTATTTAAAAATATTTGCCAGGATCACTGTATCCAGACGAAAGATAAATATGCTATTCTCTGATAAACTATTCTTTTGATTGAAGCAAGTTATCTCATATAGCATGTCTATTGTAACTGTTATACTATATACATAATAAAGAACAATAAAGCAACAATACATATTATCGTTTATGATTCCGAATTGTCCTTTGCATCATAGTGTAATAATTTCAATAATAATAATGATTATATACAAAAGCAACAACAACACTTCATTATTTGCTATCAAGTAAATAAAATAAAAAGATTCAAGCGTTCTGTTCAGTTTGTTAAAAATAACGATACAAACAGTATGCTTTTATTTTATAATTATGTGAATTGAGCTAGTAATATGCTTCTAATATTTATATTCAAATATATGCGTGTCAAAGTATTGAAAATCGGGTGACCGTTTAATTAGATCAGATCGAACGGTCGTATCGGTCGATTCGGCATAGCTCCGCTAGGTGCGAACTTCGCCGAACTTTTCCTAATACATGTCGAAAGCGAAGTAATTGTTAATATACTAATATATAATTAAACCAAATCACACCTGATGAAGCTTACAGATCTTTTAGTGCCTTTGAAACTGTTAATGCATGTCCACTCAGATCCGCAAAATCAAAATCTGTACAAATTTATTTACATACAAAAATAAGATTAACGTCTTTAAGTATTCTAATATATTTATTTTAGATAATTACCGGATAACAATCACCATAATATTTAAAGAGCGCATGGCATTACAATGAGCCCACAATATACAATCAACAAAGGGCTAAATGGCGTGCAAAAATATCAGCCATAGTCAAAGGGTATAGAGATTAAGCTTTAAACTCGATAACTTGTACAAATATATGCGTTGTATCAGCAATAACAAATACACTGCCGATGTCAGTCAACTTTGTATAATTTATAAATATCTTTGCCACCTCTTAAAATAAACTAGAATAGTAAGAAAAAAGTATCTAATACATTAATATAGAGATCAGTAAAAACAGCGATACGTTTTTTTTTAAATTAAGCTATTATTTATTTAATATATTATTAATGTATATCTTTACATATGAGTTGCTTCATACGTAGAGAAAATATTTATATTAATCATAATGTTCACAGGTGCACTGAATAAACTCTATGTAAATCTCGATTGTTGTTCACATAGAGTGTTATGAGAAATAATGAAATCTTTTAATTATTTTTGCTAAGCAAGCAAAAATGCAATACGCAAAATCATGTCTATATTATATTACAAATCATGTATTGTCTTACAAAACTGTTCATCTAGCAGTATCTTTAATAATTGATGCACATTTCAGCAAAAATATATACCGTAATTTTAATGTAACGATTCATTACATATTTAAGAAATCAACACAATTACTTTGACGAATATTGACCTACATTATACTCAATATAGATATTTAATCGTAAATATGTTCATTTATAAATGTCCATAGTTTTTTTGATTCATTCATTGTCTTGGAGATGAAAATCAGCAGATAATATATCTTGATAATTATAATATAAACATATACATGTTATATAATATTAATTGTAGGGTTAAACATAGATTAGTATTGTCACATAATGCAAGTCAATGATAAATGCTTTATTAAAGGTAAAAAAATATTATTAATAATGTGTATGATAAAATTTTTATACATTTAAAATAAATTTTAAAAGCTAATTAAGATAGAGTTAAATTAAATTGGCTTTAAATAATAATATTAATATAGAAAAATGCAAGTGTGTTAAAAAAGGAATTCATTAATAATATTTCAGTGCTGATAAAATTATTATTGGAACAAATGTGAGGAGTTTTATACCTTAAAAATAGAAAAATAATAATTATGATAGTGACAACAGCGAAGAACAATTTATTCATGATAATTACGATAATGCAGATACTACAAAAAATATAATTTTTATACTGATATCGCCTTAAATAAAATTAGTATAATTATTGTTACCTACTAAAATATACATATAATACTTATGAATATTATTTAAAATGTTTTTATTTGGCTCAATAAATATTATGGCCTCGATTCCCGTGGCTTAAAAATACTCCTAGAGACTTCAAAATGCCTACTAGTAACTTACCTGATTACTAATACATAACATAAGGTAATAGGGATGACTGTAAAATCAGATCTTTTAGAATATTATTCGGAAAATTAGTTGGTTTAGCTTGAGAGCCAGAAAATCTCATTTAAATTCAATTTAAATCAGAGGCGAAGAGTATTTTAACCTGGTAATTTAACACGCTTTATTAAACTTACTAAAAATGTATTTTAACTACGGCTCGGTTAAGTTCGCTGCTAAAGCTTAGTCGCGGCCGCTGATTGCACTCCCCTGGCCGTCCGGCAGCAACAGCCGCCAGTTAACATCCGACCGCGGCGGTGGTTGGTCGTGTGCAACGCGAAGTGCACACACACTTCTCGATAGACGTGATCGATCATCGACTTTTCCTCGGAGTGCGAAAACTCTGTGCTTCTCAAAGCTTTTGTGCGCCAAACGCCATGATGGCGTCGGCGAGAACAATCTTTGCAGCTCTTGTGTTTTGGACGGCGATTGCTGCAACTTCAGGGGCGCGCGGCAGAATCTACTACGGTAACGTCTGAAAAACAACAATTTCACCCTTGCAAATCAAAACCAGCCTTATCCGTGCACTTTTTCAAATACACTTTTTCTCAAATTCAAATGAACGAGTGCCTACATCGGCATCTTCCGCTTATAATTGATAACCTTTTACTCTCTCGTGTAGTATCAAAGATCGCATTATCCGCGCAATTTTGAAAAAAGGCGTGAAATATTTGAAATAAATTTATCCGTGCTTTAAATGATATTTTAGAGAAACAATTCAAAACATTTTTCTCGCTCGTGCCGTATCAAAACTCGCCATATCCGGGTCGCGCAAATCTTTCAAATTTAACTGAGCAGCACCTCGCTTTATCACTGCTCTTAAATTCAATTTTACGGTTTAATTAAATATCATTTGCTTATTCATGTAGTATCAAAACTCGCCTCATCCGTGCAACTTTGCAAATGAGTCGTACAATATTCTATAATCGAACAGATTTGTACCGCGTTCGTGTGGCATCACAACTCGCCTTATTAGTACAGTTTTTAATTTATTTGTAACTTCCGGCCCGTCCGCCCTTTAAACCGAATTTTACGCGATTATTTTAATACCCTTTTTTCGTACATGTCGAATCAAAGCTAACGATGTCCGTCCAGCTTTTCTAAAAAATAGTAATTATGCTCTGTGAGTTTGTAATTCAAGTCAACTAACTCGCTATTCAGCTGCGCTTTAAATTCCATAAAAGTGTAACAATATGGTGATTGTTTTTGTCATTACTTTTGTATCATAATTAGCTATATCCGTGCAAAAAAAATTGTTTAATTATTATTTATTTTTAATAACATTAGCTAATATAGCTAATTATTTGTACAGTATAAATATACAGTCACATTCATCGTTAGTCGAACTTTTAAAAAATTTTCATTTGCTTATTCGTGTAGTATCAAAACTCAGCAAAAGTTTTATTGTTTTTATTGAAGTTGACGCGTTGATCGCTAGAAAAAGACTCAAACGCGTTAAATGCGCAATATCAGTCTTAACGACTGCGGACAAGTTCTATTGTTATGCAGACAAGTGCATTTGGTACATGACGATCAAGGATCAGAGGGATAATCTAAAAGCATCTCGACGGTCGTTCAACATTTTTTAGTAATACAGAGACAAAGTAGTAAGTTATATGCAAAATGACAAGTGCAAAGTTGCCAAATATACACTTGTTCAAATTCGGATGAATACATAAATATTCTAATAAAAAATCAGATGGAAATAAACAAACCTTATAGCACCCCAAATTCTTCAAAATATATATTATATACACAAAAATGTAAATTTTAATATTTATAAAATATGAACCAGCTTTGCTACTGCGTTTCGAAAGTGAACAGAGTAGTAATGTAGAATACAAATCTAGCGTTAAATACTTTGACGGAAACCTGGATTCGATTTTTTTTTGATGCATAGTTTGTTATAATTATTGTGAACGTGTTTGTTATGTACTTTCTTTCAGTAAAGTTTTCTAGAGTTTCTAAGTTGTTTTCCAATTAATACGTCCAAGTATAAGACCGAAGAGAAGCCCCACAGGCCTCCGTTCAAGTCGACGGCCAATATCAAGATTAATGCCATATTTGCACCGGACTGCAATCATAATATAATTTGATGAAAAAACAATAAATTTTCAATTTTTCTATAATTAATACATATACGTATAGTCAAATATATATGATCGTAAAAGCAATTCTGCTTTTTCCCTTTAAATTAAAATACATTTTTCTTACTTAATAATTTTATTTTATGCGCTTAATAAACACCACTAGAATTGAAACATCTTTTCATTTTAATTGCTGTAAAAATCAGGCATTAACCATTAAGCTGATAATTTAATAACCCCAAGACATTTTTTTATTCTATATATGTATGTCGCTCCATCAAAGTTTCGTAGCAAATTCATTTCGATCAGGTGAGAAACATCATAGTCAATAAATTACTAACAATTTTTTTCGGTAGCTTAGAATTTAGAATTACATTTTGAAATGTACTTTTAGCAACAATCTAGTTGTTCTTAAAACTTTTTTTGGTTATGTAAGTCAGTTTAGTGAATAAGGGAATATTTCATAACGAAACTTGTTTAGCCATGATTAATAAAATATATTTTATTAGATTATTATTTGCTTAAGATAATGTTTTGGTGCTTCGTTTTTTTCAACCATTGTACAGACAGCTTTATGTTGTCGCAAAATATCCATTTTTCGTACAATTAAAAACTGCTACGTAAAATAATGATTGACCCATTTGATTCGCTTTTAAATTTTACTAGCATTTTCTTCTCCTCTTGTGCGTATTTCTGATTTCAATTCGTCTTATTTTTTTGGAACCATCATTACACAGTAATTATATTAATATTTGCTTATTTAAAAAAAAACCGAAACTGAAATAACAATAATAATTACCCATTCGTGCAGAATCAGAATCGAATTATTTTTTTAATTAATTTATTTTCTCCCAAGTCTCATTTTATTCATTTATGTGGAGATACAGTAATGCCATATTTAAACATTACTGTACCATAGTCTACAATTTTCGGTTTAAACATAGCTTCTATAATTAAATTCAGTTGCTCGAACTTATTTTTACCGACGAAACTATTTTTAATGAATCTCTATTCAAAATTATCTAATTATATTAAGTTAATGAATACAATATAGTGTAATTAAAAACTGAAATGCACACTAAAAGCTTTCTAAATAAATTCTAAAAAATCATTTTTATATATATTTTCTTCTCATAATAAACATAATTTCCAATCTAATTATTAACAATTATATGCAATGTTCTTAAAATAATATATTTTGCTTCAAATATTTTTAATTTTTTTGCTATTAGGGCAATAAAAAATATCTTTGCGACGAAATTGGGTTAAAAATAAAGACGTTTTTTTCTTGTCATTAACAGTTTCAAAAGCACTACTATATAAAGAGTACTGGCAACTTTAAAATTACAAACGAAAGCGCCAAAATATACGGAGGATGATGATAAATTTTTACACCTGTCGTATTTTTTTTTATTAATTATTTTTCATTTGCATCCTAATACCAAAAATTAGATTTTTCTTACACATAAAAATGTGTTAAATTATGATTTCTATGTTACCATTTATTTTGAACGCTTCGTGTGAAATTAAAACTCATTACGCAAACGTTATTGTAGTGCTACTCAAATATCGTTTATTAATTAAAAACTCTTAGTAATAGATATTTGAATAGCAAAAATGACGCACTTGCAAGTGAGTCATTTTTGCTATGTTGATATCGAAGCGCTTTATTGTAATACGATCAATTTAATTATAAACTTATTGCAAAATTTGCAACAAGATGTTTTTATTTAGACGAAAGATAATATTGGAAAAATATGACAAACAAAGTATTAGATATTTACAGACTCTTTGATTAAACGAAACGAAATATGTCATATAGTATATTTATTGAAACTGTTATTTATACAAAATAAAGTATAAGCACAAATTAAATAGAAATATTCCGACTCGCCCTTTGCAGCATAATGTAATAATTGCAATTAAAATGATTTTATACAAAGGTAACAACAATATTCCATTATTTGTTATCGTGTTAATAAAAACCCGTTTCTTTAAGATTCAAGCGTTCTGCTCACATTTTAAGTTTAACTTGTTAAAAATAATGATTCAGATAGTATGCTTTTATTTTATGTTACGGTGAAATGAGAGCGTAACTTAGTGTTGCAGAAATATTTTATAAATATGTATATGCTTCAAAAAATTATTTTCAAAACATGCGTGTCACATAATCTCCCGTCTCGAAAACCGTATCGAAAATTGTTATTTCAGTCGATTCGGCGTAGCTCCGCTAGGTGCGAGCATAGCTTAACTCTTCCTGCAAAATGTAAAAAATATTTTTAATTAAATTATACTTAAAATGTGGTTTACACCCAGATCACTTAAATCAATGAATTCAGGTTTTACAGTTATTTTTAGCATTATTGTTACAAATAAAATATTGACACAATAATCGTGCCGTTAAAACAATATGTCTTTAATGAATAAATTGTTTCTTTATTTATACGTATTATTTATTTATTATATTATTATGCTTTAATTTATACGTAGCGAAAATTTGTATATTAGTCATAACGATATTCACCTTTCCATTAAAAGTAAAAAAATATTTCTAATTCATATTTTATAAAAATCAAGTGAAAGATAATAATATAATTACAAATTATTTCAATAATTGAAACAGATTTAAACAAAAAATATTTACCGTTATTTCGATTTATAACGTTTTTCAATAAAACAACACGAATACTTTTATGAATATTGACGTAAATTATACTTAATATAGATTTGTGTTAAATAATAGTAGCTTATTTTATAAAATATGTACTTCTTTAAATGTCGAATGTTTCTATGTTTACCAACTGTAATGTATTGATTATGGATTCTGTATCGAAGCAACCTGAGAATATTATGTTTTTCGTTGTCTTGGTTCCTAAACAAAAAAAAATAATCATTGACTTGAGCATTTTTTTAACGTATACGCTTAATTTCTTCACAACAAATAATGAATTAAACACTTCTACACGACGAATTTTTACAATAAAAGTAAGCGGTATATTATATTTATAAATATATATTTACAAAATCTTTAATACTAGATATTTACCAATCAAAAAAAAATATTCAATAATAATACTTACGATACAAATTTAATATATATTTTAAATAATATACCATAAAACGATTTTCTTGTATAAAATTATGTGTAATTTCTTACAGTATTTATGTTCGAGAAATGACTAAATAATTCACGCGATACTTGCAAAAATACCTTTACGTGATTTCTAATTCATTCTTCATTTATTTTGGTCTTGATCGTATAGTCTTGTGTGAACTACATATTTTGAGCTTTGAACGAATTTTAAACGAAAGGTTATTATTACTCTTTTTAATCATTTTTTAAGCTTATAATTGATAAAAATTGATTCAAACTTTAAAAGCATTTCAGAAACACACCCTCAAATAATTAGCCCAATACTGCACAAAAAAATATCATGGTCAAATTGAACCGGATTGAGATAATACTTAAAAATCGACCAAATACACATCAATACAAAAACTGAAAACCCTGGAAATGTTTGATAATAAAATAGTGACAAAAATAAGTCAAACTAGTTATATTAATATAAATCACTTTCTAGAATTGCTGCCTAAATAGCTACTGAAAATGGTATTTCGATTAAAGTGATCATATATCCAATATATAGTATTTAAATCGTAATGAATTGGATTTACATCTCTTAATACTCAATCAGACACTATGGACTTAGACTTAAAAGATTATTAACAAAATAAATAGTCGTACAGAAACAGGTGCTTGTTTAAAATTAACTTTGGAATAATATGCGAGTTTAAAAGATAAATGTTATTTTAATGTCATCGTAAGCGTTAAAAACAATACTATTAATTCAGATCTATTATACATAACAAGAAGATGTGATTCCTCTGAATTTAGAAAAATTGTGATAAACTACAAATAATTTGAAATTGTTTTTCGAACCGACATGGTGGCAAAAACTGATGGAGTCAGTGTAATGAGGTACATTTAAAATTTAACTTTGCCTAAATAATAAATAAACATTTTATGCTGAGTTCAAAGAAATAAAGACTATAGAAGTGATGAAGAATTTATTTAGAATAATTGCGATAATATAGATATTCATAATGATTTAAATTTAAAACCGAGCTTTAATGATGCTGTAAATAAAAGTAAAAAAGTATTTAAAGAACGATTTTGCTATCGAACTTATTTTAAGTAACTGTATTTTGCTTCTGAATAGTTTTTTATTGTTTCATAAAATTATAATATAGTTTGGCCTTGATACTTAAGGCTTAAAAATTAAGTCTAAATTTCATACTAGTGACATATTAGTAGTTTTGGCATGTAGGTTCCTGCAATTGATTGCCACTCTTGTTTTGATTGGTTAAAAATGCAATTATCTATGCATATTGAAAATATAACTATGTATTGTTTTATATATGTATTTATTTATTAACGTTTGATTTTTTTATTGTTTCAGGTATGTATTCAAAAATATTATCATTCTCTTATCGCCGTGTAAAGGTTTGGGAAATTTATTATAAACATATATAAACTTGATTCATTGCAGTCCTGGTTTTGTATTAAAGTTAATGTTGTATTTTTAAATTAATATTTTAAAGATGTAAGGTGTAAAACCACCTTACCTTAATTAACGGTAACAGTCTTATTTTTAACTCGTAAGCCAGTTCGTAAAAGTACTACATATATAAACATGTATAACAACCATAATAGCTTATAGTTCTAAATTAATAGTATTACGTTAAATTAATGTTCTAGTTAAAGTTTTGTGATGACACAATAATACAGTATAGCAAAAGCTTAGGTATTAAATAGCATCTCAAAAGAATTACAATGCAATATATTCTCTATTACGATACTACGCAAACCGCTTATCAATTTTTACAAGTGACGGACTCTGCATATTATTTAATAAATTAATAGAGTGCGCTATTCAAAATATTTTAGTCAAGTCTAAGTAGTTTTTTGAAACAACAACTAGGTTTTTTTTATATATTAATAAAGTATATGTTAGCATAAATGCAATAGACTAACCACTGAATTTGTTAAATTTGCAATTAGTTTCGTTTTAACCAAACATTTTTCTTCAAATAAGCTTTGTAAATATATTTTATATTATTATTTTAAATGCTATAATTAGAAAGGTCGATCACAATGCTATAATAGGAAATATACTGGTAATCGTGCCCAATATTCGTTATTTAAGAGTATCAGTTAAATTCTCTTAAATTATATATATTTATTTTTCAAACAAATAACAACATCTAGAGCATTTATCTAATCTACTGTCTTGATCGAAGTCAACTAGCAAAATTATTTTTTCAATTAAATATGAACTTGGCACCCCGACTCAAATTGCAATTATTGTCGACATAAACAAAAACTGGACCGCAGTGAATATTTGCTTATGCTTTGTATATGTTACGTACATGTACATATGTACATAACGCAGATAGGCGGGCGTATAAAATCTAATTTTAACACTGTATGCATTAAATCGTACTAATGAATTATTCGACACTCTCCGGGGGGTTCGTGCCCCCAATTCGGACATAAAGCAAAAGCCCCCGCACAATGCACACAGTTCAATTATAACAAATTATAATATGTTTAAATGTTGATGATAAAACGCATTTGATTCGTTCCGAAATTAATTACTTTGTTACCAGTGATTGAGCGCCCCTGGAATGCATATAACGTAATCCAAAGGGTTCACAAGAGCCCTGTGTATTCGAGAGGTGCCGGATGCAAGAGATATTATTATATAGTTAGTTCTATTAGGTTGCTAGAAAAAAATGCGGTTTATGCAAAACTCGTGCGATATGTAGTGCAAGAGAATTGAACCTTTTCGATCGATTTTTTAACAATAACAGAGATTATGTTTTTCAAGATTTTTGTATAAAATAATTAAAATAAAATTGTGCATTTAGACATATATTTATTATATGCAGTAATAATGATTTTAATTATTAAAATATTTTTTTTGCCTTTGATTTTAATCTGGTGATTATTTTAAGTTGTTTATTATGTTTATCCCGTTCTATCACTTTGGGCAAACGTCTATTACGATACAATTTATAAATAAATCAAGGATTCGTCTTTAGTAGCGCGTTACTATACAAGTTTGCTTTTTATTAAATTCGTGCGGTACCCACTTATTAAGCTTTTATATTTTCTCAGCTATTTAAACATCCATTTTATTTAAATTATCTAGATTTACACTTTTTTAATGCGAGTGTTATTTCTATTTTAATAATGCTTCGTAGTTTTCCACACGATTTTATTTTAACTACAGCATAAACAGCGCATGAAATATTTATATTTACAAATCCGTTTTTTTGCTACTATGTACATGTTATACAAATTGTATAACTTAATCAAGTAAAGTAGATTGCTATTAAATGGAATACAGCTGCATTTATGACGTCTAAAATCAATATCAGATAACAGACATGAGAATAACTAAAATCAAACCACTGTTCTATATTTCATTTAATTGATGCTAAATACGCTTGTCTAAGAACGAAACTAAATCTATGGCACTTAATTTGATTAAACCATAAATTTTTGGAACACATCTGAATATGATTGAATGTGAAGAAACTATATGTAATATATCCATTATAGATCGCATATTTAATTTAAAGATGTCGAGCACGGCCCTTTGCAAACAATGTCCAGCGTTTCGCTGTCATAATCACCGTCATGCTAAAATAATATCTAACAGTGTATAGCCTAAAAAATGGCACCAAACGACTTTAGCTCAGCATTTGCATCACAACCGGGCCCTACTAGCGTGTACATGAATGTATAGTAGTCTGCGTAGAAATATATGCATGTGTATGTATATATTTATATTTTTTCTTAAGAACCTCCCACATTCGCGTACCGTTTTATGAATGTGCATCAGTCGTGGGTCATTATCCATAAGACCGGCGGGAATAATCTTCAAATAAAGCGGGGAAACGAGTAATTGCCGGGAAACTCTTACAGCGTGTTCGTAATGTACTATGTGTTGTTATTTTGTTTTAAAGTTGCTATAAAGTAAGAGTAAATATATCGATTAAGTATCTTTTTCTCGTCAAGGGCTTAAAAAAGTGTATGATTTATTTTTTAAATAATCTTGGTATATCCGCTGATGAAAAGCACCGCGTATTTATTTTTCTATAACACGCTTGTGTATTGCACAAAAGGTATTTCAGCTTCTCGTTAATTCCTTGGCTGATGACTCAAAAGTGTTGTGTTGTTTGCCTCCTTACAACAAAATACTTACTGGCCCACTAAATATTTAACATTTATTTTATGTAATTGTACTGTAATCTTCAACTAACACTGTGATTAAAATATTATTAATTTTTATTTCATATTATGTAATATAACCTTTTGCGGTTCACTGTAGTTGTGTTGGGTCGCTATTGACGCTATAAGTATTGCCATTAAAAACCATTATGGTAAGAAATTTACAATTTACACTGAAACACTAATATAATTATTTTTAAAATCATAATAGCTTTACAAAAAAATCAAAAAATATTTTTTAAACTTGATAAAAGTATAATAATATTATTAAATCACATAATATTTGGCTATGTCAGCAACATATTTTTAAATTATTACATTAAACGATTGTTAAGAATTTCGAAAATATTCGTTTACGTGCTGCACAAATTCACACAGTAATTCGGTAATGGTCGAAAATATGCTTTAATCAACCAATATTTTAAAATTGTGCATTTAGAAAAATTGGAATTTTGTTGTAATTAATGTTTTCAACAACATTTATATTTAATGTTTTAAAACTAAACCCGACCGGTAGTATAACTTTTCATTCAATTTAAATATTTATTTTAACAAATTAAAACTAAAACTCGATTTAAAAAAAATATTACTCAATAATCCGATAATCATACACTCACTAGCTGCGGTACTTCAAGATAGTGAGCGACTGACGGCTAGTTTCATATGAATTTTTCACTTTTTATAAATTCTGCCATCGTAAATTCTAATGCCTAATTTTTTAAATATCGGAATGTTTTGTCCAGGTGTGAACGAATATAGATATAATACATTAATTTTTCCTAATATACATATATGTATATAAAACGTTTCATGCGCTAATATTATATGTATTTATATGTTTAGTCTGATTAAAAGTGAATTAAAGAATTTTTAAAAGCAGTTTTTTGCGTATTCTGTATTATTTCTGTCAAAGTTTTCATCAATTTATCATTTTAAAATTATTTTTGGTTATATCTAAAGCGTTTTATGCAGTAATAAAATCAATTTATTTTAGACATATTCGAGTCTTTCTAAAAGTCGTAGATACACCTGATTCGTATTATAGCTTTACCTCGATTTTTCAACGGATATTAACTACGTCTTCGCTTGCAACGCATCCCAGACGGTTGCTTCTACACACAAGTATATTACTTTGTTGTGCATCCTTAGATAATATCTATATGAAATAAGTATTTAATAATGCAGTGCAACCCTTTTGAGAGAAAATGTATAGCCCGCGGAATTTTATATTTTTGAGTCCCTTCAAAATTGAAAACTATAAAGAAGATATTAAACTTTATACAGTTATTAATCCTTTATGGAAAAATGAACGATATTTTTTCATTTTCTTGTGGTTTCGTGCTTAGTTTAATATTACCTGATCATTTAATCCATTCAAATTTTTCAATGGCTTATTTTTTTTACTTCAAAGTTATTTTATAGCTTAAACTATACTCCTAATATAATAACAAATAAGTCGTAAAAGCCGGTGACTAATAACTAAAAGATCTGGGTTTGAATCCCATATGGACGCAAGTGCTTATCAATTTCTTTCGTGTCTAATAGATCGGAATTAGTAATTAATATATAATTAGTGTTTTGATAGATCATCACAGATTAGGTTTTCCTATATTTTCCTAATCCCACAGATGAACATCGTGATGAATAATTAAAATAAAATTGAGATAGGTCGTGCATACTGACTAGTTATAATATATAATAAAATACATTGAACTAGCGTCATATGTGGCAACAGAAGACTTACAATAAATTAATAAATAAATATTTTCTACATTCACCACAAATTTTCATATCTCGCTACTCCTTAAGTTGATGGTTGGCCATCATAGCGCAAACTTTAACATTTTCAGCTTGCGGGCCAGATAAAAATAGACAACGGGATATAGTTTGTCGACCCTGTTCTAAAATTTGAAATATTGTGCAAAGAAGAAACACAAATGTTTGTGTTTCTACTAAATTATAAATTTGCTAAACAAAGAAAGTTACAGCTTCTTTAAAAGATTCTGCTGAATCTACATTGATAGTGTTGAGTAAAATACAAAAAAATTAGGCGGCGCAGCGCGGCATTTATCAAATCATTATTATTATTATTTGATACGATCCCTTTGAAAACCCGGTACCTTTTGATCGTCGACAATAATAAATACAATTTTGACACGCGCGTGTTTATATGTGTGTGTACATATAAATCATTAGCAACAACCTGTCGACAGCTTGGAAAAATGGTGGTATTTCCTATTTCCGGGCCAAGCACCTGGGGGTAACAAAGTACACCGGAAGTTGTGCATCTACAAGGGCGATGGGGGTAGGAATTGCCACTGAAACTTTGCCGTAATATCCGATTCGGTGTAAATTCTTAGAATATCGACAGCGTTCCTTGTGATGTTTCGTCTCCCGATGTAAAAGGATAACTATAAAAAGCCGCGTTATAATTGCGTAATGAAATCTATGAAATTTTCTACTTGTTATTCGATAAAATTACATTTTAGTGTTGCTTTTAAAGACAATACTTTTCACAAGTTATAATAAAAAGTAGCACATATAATATACTTTTGCCAACGTTTATTCCGTCTCGCAAAACAAATATGAAATCTCTATGGTCGCATATAAAAGGGTGTCTCAAAATTAACGCAAGATTTGAATTTGCCGTCATTTGTGCAGTAAATGTTGACAGCTGATAGTTTAGGGTTAATAAAAATAAATAATAATCATAAATAATCCTATTTTATGTACTTTATAATTCAATACAAAAATAACAATATAAAGACTAAAAAATATGTTTTCTATTTAATTCAAATCTTGCGCTAATTTTGGGACACTATAAATTTCTTTATCGCTGAGAGACACATCTAATGTATACGATAATGTCATTTTTTTACCAAAATTCATAACTTGCGCCGGTGCAAAATCCAAGAGGTATTTGTCTACAATTTTGGTCGTTTACTTCGGATTGCCTTACGCAAATGACGTAAAACCTTATTGAGAGTACAATATGATGGTTATGGACAGTTACAAACGATTGTTAAATACATAATAAATCATTATTAGTTTGCTGACGTACGTGACGATCGGAGATTTGTATGAATATAAAACACGGCTTTCTATACTTTTTATATCATTGCGCATTTTTTTGCACCAAAACATAATTTATAAATATATTTAGACTGTTTTGAAAGCTTATGTTAATAAATATGTATAAAACTCACAGGTTTTTGTATGCATCTTAATATCTCCATTTTACTTTGATTTTTTTTTTGTAAACTAAAATTATTCATAAGCTTGTAAAATATTTTACTATTGTATTATCGTTGATATTAAATTATGTATACATTTTAAAACATACATTTTCAACGAAGTAAATTTATTTCAGTCATATTAGAGTCAAATTTTACAATTTCAATAATCGTATTTTTCAGTATTTTAATACAATTTACATGATTCCTGTTCTGCATAAATACCTAATTTAATTTATGTTGTTTTCAATACGCTAGCGATTTTTCTTGGAAATATAAAATTAAATTAACTTCACTTCGGCATGAACAACCAACATAGGATATGCATCTCTTTAAAAATATAGCTCTACAATTTATTTCCAGAACTATGAATTAGCAATATATTCAAAGAGTTGTATTCATACAAAACATATCGTACACACAGCGAGCTTATGTTTGCATTTATAACACACGTGTCTGAAGTGTATTCATTATACAAGTCTGAAAAATAGAAATCTAAAAAAAGTAGTTAAAACCCTTTTTGCTTTGTTTCTGAAAATTGCAAACGTAAATATGTCACTCAGGTTGTGAACTGAAAAATGTGGTTTATCTATATTTTATAAATGTAGTGCAACTCATGTGCTTATTATAAAACTAAAAAACTTCACACATAATCATTTGGAGCTAATACAATAAAACTAATTAAGTAACTGTTCTTAGGAAAAAGACTTTAAGTTAGAACTTAAACCTTTTGCAATTTGCTATTTATGTATTTTATTCATTATATCACATATTACGCAATGCATCTTTCAAAGATTAAGATTGGATTTTGCATGCATATATATAAATATGAGATAGCATCTTTACAATACATGTAATATACAACTTATATGCATTGGGCGCAACAATACCTTTTAGTGAAAAACTGTTTGGTAATGATATTGTGCTTATTTTATGTTCGAAGTTTCTCGAAACAAATTTTACTGCAGTTTATGAAACTGTATTTTGCCTCGAGTATCAACAAATTTGAATTTTTAATCAATGATGATATTAGTTAATAAGTTATACCTTATGATTATTAATAATAATTAAGCTATAGAATTTAAGGGTAAAAACGAGTGAAACAGTAGCAGTTAATTTTGAAGATTCACAATATTCTTTAGCTGCTAACGAGATTTGATTTTCTTGCACAAAAGTTAGGCGTTAGTAAGCAACGGTTCTAGACCATTTTAAAAATTTTCTTTAAGCATTTATGTGACGACGAAGCTGCTGTCGTAACTGCTTTTTGAGTTTCTATTAACTCTAATACTGGAATTTTACATTTAATTAAAAATGTGTCAATTCTAATGCTGTTAATCTTATTCCTATATTATAAGCTTGATACTTTTTTACAAAGCATCTATATATTATACATTAAATTTCACAAAGCTTAAATGTATTTGTTATGCCACTAGAACAATCTAAGCTACGCATACGTAGTAGTGTAATAGAGATGCAACGATCGAATTCAAAGCGACGCCACATCCTTACTCGTATTTCATTAACCGAAGTTTCACTCTTACCCTTGCCAGCGAGTATTTGAAACGCCGGAACAAAGTAGCTTAACAACAAAACAAATTTATAAGCAAAAGACAAAGGTTATTTTCTTTTCGAAAGCAGTTTTTATGACGCGGCTGCATAGTTGGTCAAAGTTTGTCACATTGTTTCGGGGCTACGGTGTGAAGCTAGCATGATTATCGGCAATAAAGCGAAGAGTTTATTGTCGGCACAAAGCCGTCCTAGTCGATGTCCTGTCACAAGCCAGAACCATTGTTCGACAATCTTCTAAATTGGGGATTTGAACCAACTAACGAGAACGAAAGGCCCACAATTAAAATTCATTCCGATGCAATGCAAAACAAGTATAAGCGAACACTAGCTGCCATATGTATTTTTATTATATGTTTAACAATCAGAAGTTAACGAGTCGACACAGAAAAAGTTATTCTGGCAAACTATTACTGCTACACGTAACGGGGAAAACATTTTGCATGTCGGTCTCCCACTCTCTACTTTGGTCCAATTGGCATAAGCTTCAAGTATTGGAAAATTCATATCAAGCAAATCGTCGAGTGCTTTTCACTTGTGTCTATATATCTACAAACGCCTTTTGCCGGCTATGAAAATGTTCCAACTTACCAGCAACTTTCCCTTTTTCCTACCGACATGCGAGTGGAAATGTCTATATTGTTAAATAATTCGAAAATTTTTGCCGTTACATTAAATATATACACTAACTAATACGTTAATTGCAAATATTCTTATTTAACTACACTTTATTTTACAAAATATTTAAAAATAGTTTAAAAACCCTTTTCTGTAATAAAATATAAAAACAGTACATCAGGCGTGAAACTTTTTCTGTAAAGGGCCAGATCGGAAATATTGGCCAAAAATCAAAATGTAAGAGCTTCAAAAAAATAATTAAACGAACTGATCCATTGAATTAACAGTTGCAAATAAGCAATATATGTAAGGCCAGTGGTTCCAAAAAATTTACGCCGCGGCGCCCTGGGAGCTAGGAGCGCCGCTACTACAAAACTTTCATTAGTTTTTCATTTCTATTTTTATTTCAATATAGTGCAAAGCAATAACTAACATAATTTATAACTGTTTGCATAAGCCTTTAAAAATAATTACTTACTATTAGTATTGTTACCTTTTAATTACCCAAAATATTCGCTATTTCGCAAATAGCGAATATTTTGTTATAATTTGCGCAATATTCCGGTTACCGTAATGATTTATATAACAATTTTTTTTTCGATTTTAAAAAGAAAAAAATATTAAAATTTATTTTAAATCAATTTCATGTATTTTATTTAATACATATTTTAAATAAAAAATAATACAAAGCAATCACAAATTATCTTTCTAATTTCAAAAGTAATTAAATATATAATTTTTACATCTACAGGCGGTCCTCGACTTTCGCACATAATTAGTTCCTGAAAATGTGTGCGAATGTTGAATGTACGAAAGTCGAGGGAAGTAAAAGAAATTGAAATTGTATGTATTTTAAATTATTTATTTATCAAGTAAATATAAGATGTTTAAGAGGCGTTTAAGAGACACGTTTAAGTGGGATTTGCGGCTGTTTCCTTTGAAAAGTAATCAAGAGTTAACTGTTTTCCACTATTCTTTTTCTTTTCTTCATATAGTATTTTATAACATGCTATGTTTTTATTGATCGCCCCAAGCACTTGAGATATGCGTTCTCCATTGGGATCACAATCTTTCATAATATTTAAAAAATTGTCAAGGTGCGTGAAGGCTTCATTCATATTTTTCATTGTTAAAGAGTTTTTCAAAATAAATCTGTCTCATCTACATTAAATATTTGGCTAGAGGAATATTCTACATCTTCAATAATTTTGGATAATTAGGAAATAAATTCTTTTGCAGCATCTTTATCCGCATCAGCCGATTCTCCAGTAAATTTAATATTATGAAAAGAATACCTCGTTTTAAAATTGTAAAACCAACCGTTACTTGCTTGAAAAACCGTGTTAATTTTTTTTTAATCTATCCTTCCAATCTTTGTGCAAACTAAGAGCTTTTGCTTGAATAATTGAAATACTCAGAGGGACATCTTTTTGTTGGTCATCGATCTACGATGACAAAGATTTTCCATTTCATCCATGTTTTTTTTTTTGATGTGTTTTTTTGGAAACATATCATTAAAGATTGTGGAAATATATCTTTATTTTCCACAATTTTGAACGTATTCCTTAATTATATTTTTATTTTGCAAATACATATCGTAGACCTGTTTGTATCATACGAACGTCCGATTGAAGCAAAAGATTCACCGCTATCAGATCGTTTTTTAAAAAAAAAATTAAATTAAAAAAAAATTTTTTTTTTTAAATGTGCGAAATAGCGAATTGTGCAAAAGTCGAACGTTCAAAAGTCGAGGGCCGCCTGTATAATAAAAAATGTAATGGAATATTATTTTATTATATTGTCAAAGCAAAAGTGAATCAATGAATTATGATCATATTTACGATATCCATAAAACGAAACCTTATACAAAAATCAATGAGCTAGTTATACAAATAAATTGACAAAATATATCTCATTTAATTGCTTAAAATTTGTATGCATTTGCATATATTTTCTTTCAAACTTTTTTGCACTTTCTCTAAAACCTTCATACGTGTATTCTACGAAATATTTTTTTTAATGAAAAGCTGGAAATAAATAAAATGTATGAATATTTCTACAAGTCACGTTTAATATTCCGTTAATTTTCCCTCAATCATTTCCACCTTTTTCCAGGCTTTCCATTCAATCGTTCAAGTTCCGTTCCGATACACGAATGCTTTGTTGTTGTTTGCACATACGTTACGTGCACCCGATGCCTGTGTATGGTGGTAAAAATACATACACACGGTCGTAATTTAATATTCGTAAAAGTACAACGCGTTAAATACGCGTATGAAAGTATGCACTTAAACTGTTAAAAAACACACACGGCGAAAGCTTTCATAGAAAGCTTTTCTTCGCCGCTTTCGCAAAGAATTTAATTTAAAAATAAAACTGAAAAACGTATAACGTTCAGTTAAATATCAGCGGTTTGCACTTAAATCTAACCGGCCGTAAAATAAGTAAGCTCCTAGGTCACATGTTACAAATTTTAGGCGTGCAATCTAATTATTATAATTACAAAGTAGCAGCATACCTTTCGTCTATGTAATATTTCCAAATTAGAACAATAGATTCATTACATGCAAATTTAACAACCCGATATCAGTTCGTATGTGAAGGTATTATTAAAAGCATAGCATACATACATACGGCAAATTGAATACATTCCAATCGTATTTTGAAAGGAATGCAAAGCATTATCGGTACTCTGATTGAAAATCGTGTATCAAAAATTAGTGGGAAAAATTTAACGCATCCCAAGGTATTACCAATATTTACTCATTTTTTGTACCTGACATATTGCAATATTTTCCCCCGAATCGATATTTACGTATATAAAGCAACAAAACAGACTCAAAGGATTAACAACATACTCGCAAAAGATACGCTGTAAATTAAACGAATAAAATGAAACTATTATCAAAGGGATTAAATATCGTCATATTTATACATAAAACTGTGAGAATATCTAACTACAATATATATCCGTATTCAATATTTAATTTTAAAAACAGATTGTTAACAGTTACGTTTTGTGTTTATATATATATAAAATATGTTACATTGGGACATCTGATGCTTTGGTAGGAAGTTTTTTACTTCGTCTATGACACATTATCTTCGGCTTACGATCGCAACAGAGGCAATCTGACGATCCAACTCAACACGGTTTTGGGAAGCTTCACATAGCCGGACTTTATATTGAAAGGTTTCAGTGTATCGAATCCTTTAGACCAGACGCCGGTCTTTCTAGATATTTGTTTAAAGTATATACGTAATCACTGTCGACAGGCTTTAGTGAAGCAGCAACACGGTTATCGTCACTAACCTGTTATAAGTTTATGACATTTATACCGACGTTTAGCAAAGGATATTACATTGATATGCGAAACGACTGTTAAACGTTAGTTTGTAGCGTCAATTGTGTTTGGTTTCATAGGGGCCAATTCTTTATGTAAACCGGCAGGAAATTAATCACTCGCCGACTGACCAGTTGTTAGGGTTCACAGTTCGCGAACTGATATGCGAGTGACAGCTGCGGTCACGTAAACTCTCCCAAAATATTAATGATCTCAAAATATGCTTCAGTGATGAATATCAATTTAATCGACTCTAGTGGAAGAGGATTTTAATTTCACGTGAGACATACTGTAAAAATAATTAAAAACACTTGATATAATCGATATAACGATATGTGGTTGTATGTATCCTGTTCATTTAATTAAGGATACTATCAAACAGAAAATATATGTATTTTTTTTATAGAACGCATAATGTTACTCCAAATATAAGTATTTTAATTGCTGGTGACATTCTTGCATATTGTTTTACACTCAATATTATCGAGAAAATTAATTTGAAAAGTGGCGGACTCATGAATGTGAAAGTCTATGAATGATATTTTTAATAAGAACTTAATTTTATTTATAGCTCAATGAGTCTGCTTTACTAGTTAATAAATCTTTGAAATTACAGGAGAGTCGATATTTCATTGAAAAACATAAAAAAATTGAATAATCTCAATAGCTACCGACAGTACTTCAGCAGTTGTAATGTATTAAATTGATTATGTTTCATGTTATTCAAACTCATATATAATTTTTCTCAACAGATAAATACCTTTATTAATTTAAATAAAAACATTATAGGTTTGTCAAATATTTATTCCGGTGTTGATAAAATCTCGCATCGCACTTTGTCGCTTAAGACAACTGGCCAAATTTTCGGGCCGGCCAAAAATATTTTTATCTATAGGAAAGAATCATAAAATCAGTTGATTATTTTACATAAACAACTTAGCGCTTAGTTATTCGTGCATATTTATTTTGTTAGGGTCCTTCCATCTCGAAAATGCCGCCCCCAAGAAAGTACCGAACAGGGCGTTCCGCCCTTCCTTATCTACACCATTAGCCTATAATAATAAATACTTAAAAAATATGGATTAAGCATGCAAGATAATTAAGCCTTTGTCGAATTTTACCTTATTTGCATAATTTTTGTCCAACTATTATATAAACCACATTCTGTTGTCGTAAATGATGCGTAAAAAATCTGAGAACCAACTTTATAAGATTTATGCAAAGATTTATTTTTATAGTATTTTTGTGGTAACCTTTTTTCGATCTTTTTTAGTCTTTTTCTGTTGAAAAACTAATGCCTAAATTTTGTGCAAGCTCTCAATTGCTCTGTGGTTTTGAATTAATTAACGCATTTAGTTGTTTGTTATCAACTAAAGAACCAAAAATATTATGATGACGTCTTGATCAATTTTTAACATTAAAAGTAGTTTAAGACTTTTTCAATTCTGAACAATTATTGCAGTTTTATATGTGAAGAATTCTACCAGTTTCAGAACCTTTTCTCAATGAAAAAACTTGATGATGACGCTATACACAAAGGGTTGGGAATTTTTTAAGGGCCATATTATAAATATTTTAGGCTCGGTGGGCCAGAAAACAAACGTAAGGGCTTCTAAAAAGCGATTTGACTCGATTTTGAATTTAATATAATGAAAATCAGTTACTCGCTCAGTAACGAACTGTTTGCATAAGCCTCTAAAATAGTTACTTACTGTTACTGTGTTTAGCTAACCCTTTAATTATACAAAATAATTGCTATTTCGCAATGTGCACTTTTGACACAAATCTGACATAACGCGACTTTGTTGAAAAACTTGGATTTAGCAAGTGTGTTGGTAGTCAAAAAAATTGCTTAAGAAAAACTTTCAAAATCATTTGTTTTGCTATTAAATTGGCTATTGATGTTACTCACAATGTTCTCAACACTTCTGGCAACTGTTCTCACCGATAGTCTGATAGATTGAAATTTGGCTGTAAAAATCATACACGACTTAATTAATTCACCATTGGCTTTATTTTATTAATTAATAAATTAGCTACTTATTATTTTATTTAATATTTGTGGGGGAAATGCGTTGTTGTAAAAAAAATACATTTGCCGTATTATTATCAAATCTTAAGTAAAATTTATTTTATAAACCTTTGATTACCTGAGTCAATCTATACCAAAAAACTATTTCAAGAACAATTAATTAATTTTACATTTTTCTATAAGAAAAATAACTTAATCTATTGTAGTAATACTAGATATGTTTTCAATATTGATCAAATAAAATTTATACAAATAACTTTCATTGGTTTATATTTTTATAGGCTGAGAAATATTATTACTTAAAATAACAGTTTTTAAAGCATTAGTATAATTACACAATTCAATGATTAGAGACTGCAATTAAGTAATATAAAGCAATATTTTTTTAACGCTTCATATATGAATTTAAATTTTTATAGCTAGGGTTAATGGCGTTAATTCATCGTCGGTTATATGCATACAGTAGCGGCAAACCATTTTGTGGACACTACTAATTATACATGGTTTTTATTTGGTTTCACGCCCGTCGCGTTATTTGCGCTTGATTCGTTATAAAAAATTCATTCTACGTCACTTACTATTTTTTTTACTCATTCCTTATTACTTATTCCTTTTACTCGTGTTTGCCCACGCGCTTAGATTAATTGAAGCGATACATTAGTTTGTTGAACCATTTCGATTTACATTCGTGTGGGACTTGATTGAATAATCCATAATAAGCGATCTTTGAAGAATATTATTAAAAAATTACAACAGCAAAAATCTTACTCTTCCTCCTTCCGCGTTTTATTTCGTCACTTTCTTTTTGCGATATTTTTTTCTGCAGGACTATTAAATTCTCTGCGTACTTAATAAATAATATTTAACCGTGCTTATCCAACTCATTTTTATAGATAGCTACTCTTGAAACTATCCTATATTTATTATCAAATCCTTGTTAAAATATCCCGATAATATTTATAAACATTCATTCTTACTATTTCTGAGGCATCCAACTTTAATTCCATCGCGCAAATTTATTTTTACAATTTATTAGTAATACTCTCGACGCCCTTCTGCAACTTCTATCTACATGGTTGAACAATTTAATATCGTTGCACAATAGTTAACAGGAAGCAATATAACAGTATCGTAAATTCGTATTTTATATACACTTAACATGTATATATCTCCTTCACACTGAAAAAAGAATGGCTATTATTTTATTATATTAATGAATAGTATTATTTAAATGACATTTAGAAATTTAATTTTATATACTTTTTATATTTTTTTACCCAGAATATCATGTATTGCTAGGTTTCTCCAATGTGTCATGATGATCATTATACATTTAAAAATAAATAAAAATAATACACACTTAAAATAATTCAAATAAATTCAAACCGAATTTAAGTCAATAGGAGAGCGCATCATCACTTCTCAGAAGGAAAAAGCAATAAAATAATGTCGGCACCGTCGCAGTGGGAACGCTCGGCAACGAGCGTTGCCACTGCGACGGCGCTATTTTATTGCTTTTGACGTGAATTTTTGACTTCTGAGAAGTAATCATTTTCTTTGCGCTCTCCTATTGACCAAAATTCGGTTTGAATATACTTCGATCGATATTTAAAATATAAATATTAAATCGCGCCATCAACATCCTAATATGAATGATCGGTAAAGATATCTAATATATGTTAAGTTATGGTGAAATGATTATTAATAAAATATTTCGTTTGACTTAATATAGAAAAAAATTTTAACAGCTTATAGTTTATGCAATAATTCGGTAGTTAAATACGTGTTACATTTACTTGTAAAAAAGAATATAAATGACTTATAAAATATACATTAGTTCCTTGATTTATGCGATAGTTTCACTTTTACGACATTAAGAAAAAACATTTTTTTAATACTCAAACCCAATAGTTTACTACCACTTCTTGCACTTGACCTACATCTGGAACCTCTTCCACTGTTCATGCAGTGTGTTTTAAGTTGCGTTCTGTAGTACATACGTGTCACTGAAGATTTTTCTCGTTTACTTTATTAATTCAAGAAACGTTAAAAATTCACATAAATACGACTTGATCATTATATCATAATTTTATAATATTTTTATGCCTCGATTTACGCGATACTTCCTGGCACGTTTCTATCGCGTACATCGATGGATGAGGAATTATATATACTATGTATTCAAGTTTGGAATATTTTTTAAATATTAGGCAAAAGTTGGATATTATAAAAAAAAATTAAAAACGTCCGTTTGTTCTGTGCTTCTCTTAACCCTTTGTGTACTAGGTGCGGATAAATTCGGCTCTTACTTGCGAAATTCGGAATTATCCCACGCTCAATAAAAAATAATAGTGCTGAATTAATTTTCATAGAATAATACAGAAAAAAATGAAATTAAATAATCATGTTAATCGTATTCAGGTTTACTTAACCTTTTATGTGCCACGGACGCCGTACGAAGTTCTGTCGACTCGCGACCGTATTGCTTCGGCCTTCTTACGAAACTCTCACAAAAACTCTCATTTATTACTTGAAATGATATTACAAGACTGTCTAGATATATATAGCCATCTATTGAGAAGCGTTTAAAATTATTACCACTTAAATAGCATTTATAAAATGGCTAAAACTAAACGTCAGGACTGTCAAAAGCAACTTGCAACAATTGATAAATAGTATGTAACTTGACTAAAATAATTTTTGTTCTTAAAGGCTAAACCGTTGTAGAGCCAGCAAGGACTCGCCAAATTTTACGCGTTAGATGAGAGGGTAACATGCAAAAAGTGCCGAAAAGATTTTTGTATAAAAATGCAATTTTGATAATAAAAATTATTTTAAGTGAAAACCCTAGCAACTTCGATTTTTAACAGCTGCAAAAAGTGGCAAAATGCATCCGGAGGCTCATTTTCGGTTATAAGCGTCCTTGACACTCAATATATATTTTATTTTTAATTCTAAAAATGGCTGGCACTGTGATAATGTGCTACGAAATTTACCGTGGCACTTAAAGGGTTAAACTAAAATCTCGTTGATCACATATAAGAGTGATCAACTAAGGAACAACTAAGTCGTCATCTTGAGTCGCCAAAAGTTTTTGAGTCGAGCAAATTCTTGCTAATTTTGCAAGCACAAAATGTCGGAAATGTGTTATAATTATATCATTTTTGACGTAGTGTTTTGAGATTTTTTTAATGTGTTTTGATGAAAATCGAAAAATTAAAGTCTTGTATGTTATTTACTTAAACTGAAATGCCACCTTTGTAGATTATTCTAATTAAATAATACATAGTTACCTATATATTTAATAATTGATTAATTTGTTTTATTAAATATACTTAATAATAATAATTTTTGAGTTTGTGTTTCATATACTATGTTTAAAATTAAAATTACGGAATAACTCTGCCTCGACTCGTTCCAAAATAATTTCTGATTTTTTCGGCTTTAATCTCAAGTTCCGGTAGCGCAAAATATACAATATTAAAAATTTAAAAAACGGTTTTTTATTATAAAATTTAAAAAAAATGATGTAGTAATTTTTACAAATTTTTTTTAGAGCACGGCCCCGCACCTGATTCTTGCCTCGGGTTCCGCGTTTCTTAGCGCCGGCTCTGTATGTACATATGTAATACTTGTATGATAAAAGTTCATGAATAAAAATAGTAATAAAGACATCTGTGGCATTCGATTGTAACTTTAAAGCGCAAAGGGTTCGAATCTTGAATCTTTTCCGAGCGAAATTCCCAACGCATTTAAACCACAACGTACATATACGTTAAACAATATACGTACTTTCCAAATTGGAGGACGATCTTTCTTCATCAACCGTACAGAACTTTCCCATTTACCTAATAGAATGTTGTCACTTCTAAAAATACAAAACGGTCAAAAAATCAACTACACTCGCTTTACTGGCCAACGTATGAACCTAAAATAAGTGTGACTATAAATAAAATTCTAGATATATTGTCTCACGAATTAGTTAACTGAATTGTGCCAATCGATACATTTAAATTTACACCGTTATAAGATGTATCTAATATGTATACTAAACATACATATAAAAAATTAAAAGTGCTCAGAAGATTATATGAAAAACTTACTTTAACGTTTAGCTTATAATTCTTAGTTAGTTATCATTGCTTATACATATATATGCTTAATGCAGCTTAATGGATATTTAAGTATTAGTTGTTGAATGTAATGATTGATTATGATTTTCATTGATCGTTAATAAATTGAATAACGTCTTATTATTTTTATTTCATGTGCACAATGTGTATGCTTGTACATAATCGTACTTCACTCAAACATTGTAAATAAACTTCGATATAAACCACAGTGCTTACGTAAACTTTCGCTATGGTAAATGGTTTTATTTTAAGTGTGCTGTAATTAATTTCGCATTGAATAATCTTCAATGCATAACATGTTTTGATAATATTACGTTAACGGTTAACCTTTCGCATTTTAATTTATGAATCACGTGATATTTTTACATAATAGATATAGACACATTAATATCCCAAACTAATTCCGTAACATTTCTTCGTCTAAGTTAGCATTCGATGGCTGAAGAGCATCGCAGGATTGTCGAGTGGTGTTTGATGTTTCAAGAGTATAATATTACCAAAAGCAGACATACATACACACGTTCTCATAGTAGTCAAAATCCTTGCCGAGTGAGAAAGTTTGGTTCTGTGTGTTTATATTAGGAGGAGAGGTCATGCCTTTGATGTAAACAATACCGAGTGTCAGATTCTTGTCGATTACCTGCCGAAACTCTAGTGCTTTCGGTTTAATCTCTCGTTTTATTATTCAAAACATACATACACACACAAGACTGAAGCTGGGGTTAAAGATACAGGTCTGTTAAATGGTGGTATCTCAAGAACTGTTAATGTTATATATAATCACTGCCTATATTTGATTATTATTAATGTGACGATTGATAACTTCTAGCAACTGTTCTCACCGAAAGTCTGATAAATATAAATATGGCTGCAATAATCATACACGACTTTATTAGTTCACAATTGCTAAATACCTTTATCTTATTAGTTAATAAATTAGCTACTCGTGAAATGCCTTATTTTATTTTTGCAAAAAAATTGCGTTTTAATTTTTTACGTTTTTCTTTTAAAATCCAAGAAAACTACTCTAATAATTGTGTTTTCATCCTTGGCCAACAACCAATCATTTATAACTATTTGTAATGCTGTCTCAGTGGAATATTTTTCTATGAATTCCAAATATGGTTCACATATAATGTTTTGAGAAATAATGAAATCCTTTAATTGTTTGATTACTACTTCTTCCATCACTTTCTCTATACAAGGTTATCCATCATGTTAATTGGTCTCATTTCCTCAATATTTTTACTATATTTTTATTTTAAGTATAACTGATTTAAATTATCATTATTTTATTGTACTAATTTATTAAACTGAGATATTAAATTCACACTCCCTTCTATGTATGTATTTATTTTACTTTTTTTATCATATAAGCATCAATCTCTATATATTTATATCTTATTTGGGTCATTTTTTATTTCATCAATCGACTTTTCATTTCATTTTTTTAGCTATTCTTAATGCTTTGACTGCCATATTACTACATTATTGCTATGTTTTCCGTTTTTTATTTAACACTTTATATTCCACTCATTATATTTTTATTATTTAAAATATTTTACATAATTCATATTTTCTCTTAACATCATCATTAAACCACGGTCTTAGATTAAATCTATATTCTGTTTTAAAATTATATTAACTTTATTTTACTATACACAATATTCTTATAAATATTGTTATCTATAATACATTCCAGTTATATTTTTGTAATTCTATTTTTAATTTAGTAAAATCTTTTTTCCTTTAAAACCTCATTATTTTTTACATTAATTACATCATGTTTTTCTATATAAATATATATGAAATAAAAGGAGTTGTTTTCACTTTACATGGTACTTTTTTACTATTGGTAAAAATATATCCTATTTTTGAAACATAAAAATCCTCTAATTAAAACGGTATCCAAAATTTTATCAGAACTCCATTTTGAAATATTATTTATGAATTCCAAGAATTAATTTGTATCACTATTTGGAGATATGTATGCTAAACATTATACTATGGATTTTCTTTCTTTAATAATCTACAAGCTACTACATAGCATCGCGCTTTGTCCTTTTATTGGGATGCGATCTCGCACATCCTTTCTTAGCTCAATTATTTCGTTAAAGGATAATTTAACACACTCCGAAAGCAATCTGTTTCGTTGGTTTTTCAAAGCGTTAGCATTTCCATATTTCGTGGGGGAGAATATATATGTATATAAATATTATTCTTGTCGCGAGGCAGAATTTTTGGAAAGTTAACGACGTGACAAATGGTAAGCACGTGGTCATGGTTACCTTCTCGGCTTCTTCGGGATAAACTTTTCCAACGGGTCACGTGTTTGGATCTGCGGTCAGATTATGGGCTCAGATTCTGGCCGGAGACGAAAATTATGAACGTCTCATGCATCATCCCACGAAGTGGCGTGATTTGTCGAGGTGTAACAAATCAAACGCAGGTGTGCGTATTGACATTTTTTTGTGCAAAAATATATTTTCAAGATTTAGGCAACAGTTCAGAGCAGGTTTTTACTAGAGAATTAAGTTTGGGTCGACGATAATGCGATGTCTAAACATTCGTAATATTAAATATAAATTATTATTATCTTGTTAATAATAGTCATCAATATATATTTATAAATATAAAATAATTAAAATATTATTGCTATGTAGAAGAAAAAATTAAAAAACATGGAGCTATGTTAAATTAATAAAAAACAATTAAATAAGTTTTACATTAAGATAAAACTGGTGTGCATATAAAATGTGTCAAATTAGACATTATGTAAATAAAATAAGAAATTATAAAATAAATATATATAAATACAAGAAAAATGTATACATGATTTTCTAAATAATATAAGAACATTTACAAAGGTTTGCAAAAACATACAGACTTGCTCAATGCAGTGGCGTAGCTATGGTGAGGCGGAGGGGGCGGGCCGCCCCGGGCGGCACTTGCTTGGGGGCGGCGTATTCGCGATGGGATCGTCTAGTGTAGTTCTTAACCCTGAATGCTCTAAAACATATATAAATCCACGAATAACAATAGCCTAATAATAACCAATTTATTATTTTAAGAAATGCTGATTTTATGACCCTGCAAAAATTGTATGGGGGGGTGGCGGCAATTTTAAGGATCGCCCTGGGCGGCACATACTCTAGCTACGCCACTGGCTCAATGCAATGTATGACAAAAAAGTTCTTGGTAACTTCGCATAAAAACTTACTTTATATTTAATATTACTGTCTTAAAATAACAAGTGCTAAGGAAAGCGTTACCTTTTTAGCGATATTCGAAATGAATCAATGATCCCTTTTTCAAATCTTTAACGAAAAGTAACGATTTATTTTTGAATGAAATCAATTCTTCGATCATCTAAAACAAAGTGTTTCCATTTTATAAAATATAATTTTTTCAACCAGTCAATTCTGAATATTGAACATTATTTTTGAGCATTTTGTTTAGAACAGTTTCACAAATTGAAATGTCTGTGTTTTATTAATTTATTTATTTTATTAATTTATTCAGCTAATATAGCTCATTTTTACACTATATAAATTTTAATTAAACATACATATAATACTGTATGTTTAATTAAAATTGTCCTAAGAATATTATTGTACAATATCACACCTCTGTACATTATTCCCCTGGCCATTAAAATAAAAAATAAAATCACATAAGTATATTGATAAAGCTTTTGACACTTCTTGTTTGTTTTGATCAATTCGTCGCGGTGGAGCAAATAGAGGGTTCCGGGTATTTTTGCATATTCAGAGACGCGACATTGACGTGTCTGCCGGGGTTATATTTGTATTTGGCTGCGATTACGGAACGCCCCTAATCTGGAATTCCCGGGGAGTGCTGGCGAGATTTGCTGCGGCACTCGAGGGCGCCGTAAGCCCACCTCCTGTATCCTGTTTAAGAGCGCACGTCTTCGCCGCGTGAATTTTTGTAGAGCGCGTAAAGTGAACTGGTCATGTTTTGCATAGTAAGGATTCTTGCCTTAGTTCACATACGCCGTCAGGGGTCGACACTGTGAGCTTCGAGCACCTGGAGAAGTCTAGCGTACAAACTCAGGCATGACGTGTGTCGCTGTGCAGCGAAAAGAATTCGATTGTAAGATTATATTGCAGTTCTTTGAACAGTACGAGAGTTCAAGTGAATTTGAAAAAGCCTTTGACAAGTTTTGTTATGTCGCTTTGCTGTGAAAAGTCTCAAACCTCAGATTTTCATAACTTAATTCCGGAAGATTTTGACCACCTGTCAAAGAAGTAGTTCACCTCTTCTAGAAATTATTCATTATAAATAATGTCAAATTAAAAAACATTAGGTAAATAGTAAAAATTGAATATTCGCACAAAAAAAGATATAAAAATCAACAGAATGAAAATTACAACAAAATTATTGATCTGTGGTTTTAATATTGATTGGCTAAAATAATATGAATTTTACCTACAATAATTATGTTTTATGAAAAAATGAAGTGTCTAATGTACGCAAGGCCGACGCTGAGAAACGCAGGACCCACAATATATATGTAAATATGTGTTGTTTTATTTAATCTAATGATTAAATAGCGGTTTTATCATAACGAAAACAGACTGTTGTGGTCTGATACTTTTCTTATAAGAATGGCTTTTTACGTAACGATCATAAGTTGTATATTTGGTTCTTATTATATTAATTTCTTAATCTTGATGCACAAAATTATTAATTTAAATATTATTATTTTTACAGTGACGTGCCAGGAACATCAATTTAAATGCAATAATGGAATATGCATAGACCTCAGCTTGAAATGCAACCAAAGGAACGACTGCTCGCAAGGCGAAGACGAACGTGATTGTAAGTAACGCATTTGAGAGGAGGATTCTTATGATATTAATATTTTTTTAAATACAATTCCTCAAACTGAAAGGCTGCCAACTCGATGAATTTATGTGCCGAAACCGAAGGTGTATCAATTATCAGGAACGCTGCAATAACAACGACGACTGCGGAGACTACTCCGACGAAGAGGAGTGCCCGAGTAATTTTTTATATTTATGCAATGAAAACTAAACAGCATAATATATAACTCATTCTTCCTTCATTTCTAAACTTGTTTTTTGCTTGATTTTTTCCTGCTTGCACTGTTATCTGGACTTGAACGCGTTAATGTGGACAGTAACCAACGTCAGTTGGTCAGGTGTGCACATGTGCCAATCTAAGGGACAGTTCATGTGCGGCGATGGTAGCTGCATATCAGTACTGACCAGATGTGACGGACATATTGACTGTCCAAAAGACTCAAATGATGAGACTGATTGTTGTATGTCAAATTGAAATTTAAAAAAAAAAAGTTTTATTTAATATTTTTTAACCACTTAAACGCAGCTCATATATATAGATTTTTTTATTTTATTTTTATTTTTTAATTTGACTCAACTTTACGTTTTTATTAAATAAGACAACAGCGTTTTCAAAACTATTTCGATCTGTAATGAGTTCTAGAAACAATAAAAAATATAAATACTACATTGAAATAATTTACTGGAATGTTTTCAATAAAAAGAGTTTCGGTCAAAATAAATATTTAAATGAAATATTGTCAGCATCTAATAATAGTCGCAAGTTTGTATCACTAAATAATTATCAACATTATACGATGCATTTTGTATACCATGAAAAGGATTTGCGTTAAAATCAATTAAAGTGCAAATGTTGAGAAGTTCTTTAAAAAAATTTCATATTAAATTTATTTGATATTGAAAAGACAATTCTTCTTATGAATCAAAATTATTTCTGCTTCTTCCAGAGAAACTGCTGACATAATCATAATTATGTTAGCTAACCCCAAATATTTATATTTTAAAGATAAATATATTTTTTTTATTTATAAATGTAATTTATGCCTATTTTATATTTAATTCAATTAAAGCATTTTATAAATTTCATCACTCTCGGCTCAAATATACGAGAGTTATTCTAACAGACTAACCTCTTCGCCGCGATGCTCGTTCGATGCGAGCATCGCCCAAGCGCAGCTGATATTTCATTCGACTAGACTTTCACCGCAAAATCTTTTTTAACGCGCAATATAGTTAAAATACACAATTTCACAGTTATATTAAGGGTCTATATGATCAAAATAAATTAATGAACGAATTGTTTTGAATGTAATATAAATAAAATGAGACGAATGTTTGAATCGCCGACTATAAATGATAACAACATACACACATGTATATGTATATATAATATATTTAATTATTCTATCGCAAATATTAATATATAAAATCGAAAAAATGTCACACTAGTTATGTTAAAAAACATATGATATAACGAGACCAATATATGATAGGCTCCGCGTTTAGAGGGTTAAAGTCGCTAATAATATTTGAAATTGTAACAAATTTGTCGTTCCATTATTATGCTGCAATAATTCTAACTGAATTTTTTTATATGCTATAATCTCTACAGTTTAAAAATCAGATACTATTTATAATGAATGTAAAAAACGTATTTTTTTCTATAATTATTTTTAATTAACAATAACAACCTACAATAGTTTATATCATATAATACCTAGCTGTGAATATGCAAATTTCAGACTCCCAACTTTTTGGACTTTAAATGTTATTTTTAATTCGTTCTGATTTTTTTAATGGTGGCCGGATAATTGCGCATACGAAAATTGAACACAACAAAAATTCTGAATATAGGTGATTATTTGATTGTCAAATATATTTTACTTTAAATTCCAACTGTTTTATATTTTTATTTATTTATAAGTAAAAATGTATGTCATTATAAGCAATATTAGTATTTCATACTATGATAATTGTAAAATATTTGATATTTTATATATAATACATACAGATGTTATTTTTTCTTAAATATACATATATGTGCATCAAAATTTTTGCTGTTTGAAATTTTCCCTGTGCGCAATTTTTGTTCACGTAATAATCACCGAACCGTACGCTTTATAGTATAAATGGGTGAGGTATACCGCTGCTCCTAGTGCATTTTTTACCGTTACCGCGTTACTGCGTAAATTTGGAACTACATAAACTACATTAACTATTAGTTACTATGATTCCATCAATGGAAAACTACTTCTAAATTAATTAAAAATACGCTTACAATTTAACTAAATATTGATAAAAGGAAACATTAAATATTATTTAAAATTAGGTTTGATAATACATATATTATTTAATAATAATTTACAGTCAAATTTTATTCGCATAACACTTTTTCTAATCGAATTTTATAATATATTATGTTTCAAATTATAGCTTTTAACGGTGTTTTTTAGACAATTATCGACTAATATAAATTACAACAAATATAATACTAAAATTGTCCCATTTAATATTAAAAATAGATTATAACACAAACAATATGATGCTACTATTATATTGATAAATCAATTAAATGCTAATTTAACCGTGTATTTAAAAGTAAAATAACTCGACAACTTAATATAGTAATAAAAGAACACGTAACCGTCTAGGCTCTTACAGATATATTACATATTTACAAATCATATCAGTCGTATAGCGTTGAAACGTCAGGGCCGGATTAAGGAGATTACTAAAAACACTTTTTAATTTGTGAAACTTACAGTGAAACACGATACAATGGAACTGCTGCCTATTTTAGCTCCAGAATTATACTGACCAACATTTATTTTTAGTGACTAATTATATTTTTTTAGCTTTTATTTTCTAGAACTTATTTCTCATAGTGCCTGTAACCCAGCGATCTACGGAATCTTAATTCAGTCTTGTAGGACATACATATGCACAGATATGTATATACAGCTTTTATTTTCTAGAACTTATTTTCTTCCCACAGTACCTGTAACCCAGCGATTTACGAAATCTTAATCCAGTCCTGTGTGACATACATATGCACAGATATGCATATACAGATTTTATTTTCTAAAACTTATTTTCTCCTCACAGAACCTGTAATCCAGCAATCTACGAAATCTTAATCCGGTCCTGTGTAACATATGCACAGATATGTAGAGCATTGTAAAAAAACAACGAAAACATATTAGTAACAGTTTTGAAAACGCTCGAGTATACTAACCCTACCGGAAATAAATCCATTATTGTTTAAATAATAGTACTGCACGGTCAATCAATATAATGTTACCTATATTTATAAACAAAATTGCTATGTATAGCATGTAATTTTGAATTTAAAAAATGCATGAAACCTGAGTTTTTTGTGTTAATGCGTTGACAATTGGGGCCAATTGTCTGAACTTATTGCTCATTTGAATGGAAAATCGCATGAAAATATATTTTTAAGTTCAAAGAATGGATTTATTTTTGGTACATATTTTATTTTTTAATTGTTTAAAAATTAAAATATCAAAATTAACAATTCCAAGTGTGCACACCTGATCAATGGCAGTGCGATTATGGTACTTGTATCGATCTCGCTAAAAGGTGTAATGGTCACATTGACTGCCCTACCGATCGTTCTGACGAACGATACTGTTTTGGTGAGTGTTTTCCTTTAACAGAAATATTTCATACAAATGCTATTTCACATGCGCATGCAAATATGCATATACGCATGCGTATATTTTTTTATTTTATTTATTTTATTTTTTTTAATTTTGACTGATTTTTTTATAGACTCGTGTGGTCCTGGATATCAGAGATGTGATGACGGAAAATGCGTGCCATATGATGAACCATGCTGTGAGTATTTAACTTATTTAACAATTTATTTATCCTAAATTTAATAGAATATTCGCAAAAAATTCATTAATTTAAAATAAAAACTATAAAACTCCAATAAACTATTTAAATAAATTAAATTTTGCGAATCTTCTCGCGTTAAAATTACAATATATTGATATTTAAATTTTATAATATATGATATTGCATATTGTTTATAATATGTATATGTATGTATATGTTTTATTTTATTTTTTTGTAAAAGGCTGTGACGCCGCTAATAATAAATACATAAATAAATAATAGCAATAACAATGTACAACATTTTTTGCACACAAATATAAGATAACTCTAAAAATATATACGTTGAATTAATTAAATATCGTCATTAAATTAATTATAAATTATAAAAAAATATGTTATTTAATTTATAATACATATGTGGTTTTCTTTCTACATCATAATAATGTTTTTTTTAAATAAGATAAAATTAAATGTTCACCTAAAAATCTACTACTACAGTAAATATATATGACAATAGTAAGTTTAAATTATTTTTTTAGTATAAAAATAGCTGTAATTATATTTGATAATAATAGTTACATATATGTATATTATAGGTACATGCTATGTTTCCCTTATTACGTCATAATAATGTTTTTTAAATAAGATTAAATACATTTTCATGAAAAAATCACTTTTATGTATTATTTACATAAATAACATTTGCTTTCTATATAAATATAATATTTTTTTAAATAAGTTTGCAACAAATCTTATATGTAAATATTCTGCTTACGTAATTATATCCAATAATAATACACAACTAGCACAATAGACTTATACCTGAAATACCTGAGCTCGTATTCCATATGAATTTTATCGTGTCTAGGAGATGATAAATACTGTCACATAAATACTGTGATGGATAATTAAAATACAATTGTGCATAGTGACATCTATTGGCAACAGAAGATTTACAATAAATAAATCAATAATTAAATTTGTTTGATATAAAATAAAAACAAAACAAGACATTCAAATTTTGTCAATTTTTGGCTTTTTACATCAGAATAATCTTAGCAGATCATACAGATTTAAAATATACAGTCACTAGTTTAACCGTGTACCACTACTTAGTAGTTGTTGAGTTGGACTAACGCCTGACATGTTGCAAAATTACCATTTTATATTTTTTTATTTAAAATTTATTTGTAGTTATGATAGATAATCTACTTTTGAAATTATATATGATACTCATACAGAGAGATGTGCAAAGAAAATAATTCGCCCATGGCAAAGTCTGAATTTATCTCCCAACCCTACCTAAGAATTATTACTAATAAACTTTCGTTAGTTTTTGTTTGGATACAATTAAATTGACAAGAAAAAATAAACTGAAATTAAGCATACAGCTTCTGACACATATGTCAATTTATATATTGGACCTTGTATAAACATATGACACAAACATTTAGACTTCTATAAATAAATAATAAAATATAGATTTCTATCATTAGAGGGCCTCTTGTTACGTCTTCAGTAAAATATCATACACAGTATTTTTGTCACTAAGAACCGAAAAATCACCTTATTACCGTCTTATTTTTACTCCAGAACTAATTTTAACTAAGTTATAATTATGTTTTTAATTTTCACAACCACCTATGGTAAAAAATCTAGTTTTCTCGCCTATTGTTTGTATAAAAATTGTTTATAATGAAAGGTATACACACATTTCTCAATCGTTCTTGAGCCATTGAAGATCTTAAGTAGTTTTTGACTAACTTAAATTTAGAATATCTACTCAGCTCAGTTTCATCAAGCGATATCATATTTAAACCAGTAAGAAATGCAAAATCTTGTGACACCTTCTAAAGTTTATCGAATATCCAGTTTAGTTGCTCGATTCTTGTGTTACTTACAACGTCTGTTTATATATTATGGAATTACTCAACTTATTCAAGTAGCCATATTTAACAAAAGCTTTATATTCACATGGCTTTGCAAATTATCATTTCCTTTCTTCCTTAAATATATAGTATACATCCAATGAGCTAGATCTACCCTTTTTGTTGAAAAGTCAAACTTTTCTTTTTTATTTGTGATTATTCTATTTCTTTAAATTTAGAAACATTTATGGTTTTTTTCTGTTGAAACTGCATATAAAGTTGATATCTTTTAGTTGCTTTATATTTTTTTTCTCATTTGTATAATGTCCTCTAGAACATTCAAAATCTCTAGATATTGTTTGCATAATGTACTTTGCTTTATGAATTACATTCAAAATAATTTTCCTCATCTCACTGACATTTAGAGTTATTAATTTTTATTCCGGCTTCAACATGGCAATGCATTTCTGGGTAATTATTTATTAAATAAATAGCTTAAAAAAAAGTGCTATAAATGACATTAAATTATTTTCAGCAAAATAAAAATGGCGTTTATTATAGCTTTCAATATATTTTTCTATTACCAGCTTAAAGCTTATATTTAAAACTTAATTTTATAATGAAGATTTAGGCGCCCTCTGATTTTGACACCCAAAATCGTCGCTTCTTTTGCCTTTCCCCCCCCCCCTCCTTCGCACGACTTTGCTCGTACATACACAATTTATTAATATGCAATATGTTACTTTCCTCGTCAACAATTAAAAATTTATATTATTTTAAAAGTCATAATTATCATATAAGATAAAATCTATATGTATTTTTAAATATTTAAAAGCAATTAATTTCGTCAAAAATTTTCAAAAATAAAAAAAAAACGAGTTATCTTATCCCTGCGGCAAATATAATGTTGTACAGTGTAATCATCGATTGCGCTGCGATCAAATGTTTGCATCTTAATATTAAAAAATTCAGCAGCTGCGTATTATATAATTTTAATTATAATTACATTTGTATTTTTTTAATGTATCGAATTGTATAATTAACCGGTTAACCGATTAACCGATTTCAAAAAATCGTGTAATCTGTAATTAATTATTAATATATAATTTGAATTGTGTAATTTAATTAATATTTAAACATTAAATTAAAAATAACCCAATAACAATCACTACTTTTTAATAATACTTACACAAAAAGATTTTTGAATCAAAATCATATATAACGTTCTTTATTTGCTAAATGATTTAAAAATGACATTATATTATTATCATAATCATAAACCGATCAATGAAAACAATTAATTGAATTTAAAAAAGCTTCTTCTCTTGAGAATTACTATAAATTATTCAAAATATCTTAAAAAAATATTTTTGATATTTTTATCCATATCTTACACATTGTCTTCTACTTATTTTTACAGTAAATCCCGATAGATGCCCATTTAGATGCGGCAATGGCACGTGCATTGACAATTCTAAGGTGTGCGATTCAATTAGAGATTGCGATGATGGCGTAGATGAGAGAGATTGTACATGTGACAACGATGAATTCAGGTACAGTGTACAGACCATTTCAATAGCAGGAATAGAAACAAAAAAAAATGTTTTTTTTTTGTTTCTATTCCAAAAGCTGGGTACTAAATTGTAATAAGCGAAATTTTAATTGTTGATATAAGGCGATTAAAATTATGCACTAGCTCGAGCGCATTACTAACACATCCATGTTTTTTTCTTTATTTTATTTATTTATGATATTCATTACTATCATTTTGTTTCAGGTGCTACACCGGAACGTGTATATCTATTAATGAACGCTGCAACAATGTAACTGATTGTGAAGACGAATCTGACGAATTGAATTGCCCTCCTCAAGGTATTGTTTTTTAATTTAAAATATTTTTTTTGTTTGTTACTAATTTTTTTGTTTTTTTTTTTATTTTAATTTTTATAACAATTAGCATGTCCGAGTGACCAATATCACTGCGATAGTGGAGAGTGTATTTTGTTTAGTGATGTCTGTAACAATAATCCAGATTGTGAAGATGGCTCTGATGAATATAATTGTGGTTAGTTTTCTTCGTTTTATTTATTTTTTATTTACTATTTTCGTGTAACTGCTCGTAAACTAAAAAAATGCTATTGGATTAAACGCGATTAAGAATCGTACAGGATGTTCTAAAAATAAAGAATATCGTAGTCTTCTTTCTTCAGTTGACTATGAACAACTGAAGGCGTTGAGCTTGAAGCTTTCACAAAAGTTATATGTTAATAATCACACAGTTCTAAATCATTTAAAATGTCTAATAAAATAACAAATGTAACAAATGGAGATAGTTCGTGCGGTTAGAATGAAATCCAAAATATTGCCGTTATGAATTTTGTTATGCACTTTAACCTAACTACAAAATTAACTACGATTTAATTACGAAAACAGTAAATAATTATTGATGCTGTATATAAAAAAAACTATTAATTATCTAAATATAAAGCCCTTGAGTATCTTATAAATCATACACGTGGTATTAATTCACTACAAGTAGCTAATTTAGCTATGCTGATTTTATTTTTGCGTAAAATGCGCTGTGATAAAATAATCCGTTTTAAACTTTTTAACTTTTATGATATTTTCGAGTGCTTAATCTGGTAATGACGATGTATATTGTATTTAGTACAGACTGATGTCATTGCACCATAATCATTTTTTTCTAAACTTCAAGTCATTCAAAAGAAAGCAATAAAAATAATATATAATACACCTTTTTATACTAACCTTAAAAAAATCATAGAAAATTCTTAATACTAACAATAAAATAACATTTCCACAATCATACCTAATCTCCAGAATCGATAACTACAATAAAAACAATCTTAAATTTAAGTATAAACATAAATGCCTAAGCACATCTTGATTTAGAGGCATAAATTTAATTTTGAGCAGCCATTAGTTATAAATAGTATTTTTTTTTTATTTTACCCTAATTAAACTTATGGTTTTTTTACTATATTAGTCTTATTTTATCTTTTTAATTTTCTTTTTTAAACTAATAAATGTAAATGTAATTTACTAAAAAAATATTTAATCTTATAACAAGAGTTTATATAAATATGAGGTGCGATGAAAAGTGTATTTTTTAAGACAATATAATTTGTCACACATCGCACAATGGACCAATAAAAGGTTGAATATTAGCTGAGAATAGTGTAGTTTAATTTGATGGTTTAAAACTATAAATATTTTCCTAGCAAACTAATCAGACTAATGCAAACTATCTTATGTATCGGATTTCTTATAAATTATAATTAATAATATAAAAACTGTTATTAGATTGCCAAACGGATGAGTGGCGCTGTACTTCCTCGGAATGCATTCCTGAATCGATTTATTGCGATGGCACTCCGGATTGCAGAGACGGCTCTGATGAACCTCCAAATTGCCAAGTCTCAGTTAACCCACCAGGTATAGTTATTCTTGCTACGATATCAGAATCATTGACGTAGTTCTGCGTATTACTAGATTATAGATATAGGAAGAATATGCAGGTTTTGGGAAATCAACTAGATTTAAAATCATATCTTAGTTTAAATAAAACCAATGATTAAGAAACAATTCACAAATTCACAATTTTAAATCTCACAGTTTCGTAAGAGAAGTTGAAAAAATATCGCTCCCTATTGTAGCAACTGATGATCATTTATAAAATCAAACCGATTAAAGATAAATCAGTAACTGTATGGTATTTAACTTTTTTTCCTTACTTTTGTTTAGATTGTGATCAACTATTTTGCGACGGAAGGTGCCTCGATGAATCAAAGAGATGCGATAATCGACAAGACTGCAGCAGCGGCGAAGATGAAGAAAACTGCTCGGTAAGTAATGATACACAAAACTCTCTTAGTACCTTAAACAAACAAACTTTCAAACTGCCTTTAGTGTCGTATCCTTTTTTTCCGATCGTGTAAATAGTAGCTGGTAATAAATTTTCCGTATTATGGTTCTAAATATTTTAGATTTTGACGTATACTAGGAATTTCAGAAGAAACATAATAAAATATATTAAACCTATAGTTATTTACTGAAAACATTACCTAATATTTTCATTAAATAGATACGTTAGATTATACTTAATTACTAATTACCACGATAGATTATATTTAGCTACTATTTGTTTCTTCTTTTCGTTGCAACAATTCTAGTCCATCGTTGCAAAAATCGATTGGACCACAATTTTGCAGTCAATCCTCATATATTTGGAAGAACAATGTGTATGCAACATCGGGAGCCAGTCGATTTTTGTAAAGATGGACTAAGATTGTTACGACGAAAAGAAGAAACATTCCATTCGATTCAGCAGCTGAAGATGATCGCAATATTGTGATTGAAAGCGTTCATGCAAAAAATGAATAGCAGCAGGGAAATCGAATTGAATTATATTAACTAAGATCTATAAGTCAAATTTTATTTTTTTTATTTTTCATTATTGCAGTCCTGCGATGAGGGCCAACTGATGTGCTCTACTCACAGAACTTGCTACCCAGCTAGCAAATTCTGTGACGGAGTTGATGACTGTGAAGATGGAAGTGACGAATTGAGCTGCACCGGATGTAAGTAACACATGTCATTATTGTAATTTGTGTTATATACGTCACTTAAATTTTTACATAAATTCTAAATTCAATATGTTTCATTGTTCCTTCGAGTATTAGTATTAGTAATGGATTTGTCAAAAAAGATGAAAAACTTATCAGGTGTTCAATTAAAAAAATCTAAATCAAACGTAATTTAGAAGCGATGGCTGATGTGTTTTCTATATATGTTGCCGTAAAAATAAGATAAATCGATTTATACGTTATTTTTTTATATAAATTATGGTCGATTTTATAGTTTTTTTAAAAATACTGAAAATCATGTAATTGATTTTAGTTAATAAAATAAGGTGCATTTCATATCCTAAACTCATTTAATGTTGCGATTTACCCTCATTATTTGGCAACGAGATCAAAGAAACATGCTCAAGTGTACTAGGTCCTCAAGCTCCTCAATGGATCGATGATACACATGTCTTACCATATTTACAACGCTTAAATTGTAAATTACGATACACTAAAATAATTTACTATACTAGCTGTCGGTACCTCACTATCGTGAGGTACCGAAGCTAGCGAGTGTGCGAATACCGGACCCTCAACTTTTTGGGTTTTAAATATAATTTTTGCTTCGTTCTGATTTTTTTAAATATTTTTTAAAAGTTAATGGTTCAAATTGGACATTACTATTTAGGAATTTAAATGATAGACAAAATGGTTCATCTATAAAAAACTACTTAACGTTTTCAATTCATTTTAAAATAGGTTTACAACTTGACTAAATATTTCCAGAAGAAAACATTTTATAATATTTATTAGATTTGAAACGTTAGATTTTATCGTTATATTGAAACTTAGATATTTAATGATAAATCTAAATATTGTATATCATTTATGAATAGGATTAAAACTTAGCTAGATTATAATTAATTAAATCTTGATAATCGCATTCGTTCAGATTCTTTCTATCAAATCTATGTTTCGCTGTACACATCGAATTGACAAAGCTCTAAAAAGTTGGCGTGATCCTCTTTTATTAACTGTTTTCTTTATTAAGTGATGCTCAGTATGTCAATATCATTCTACAATACGTCACTTATTCAAACTCTTGCTTTTTATTATTAGTATACAGCAGCAACTTGGCAATATCTGTAAGGCCAGTGGCTCCTAAATGTACACCATATTTTCATTTTCAATTCAATATAGTACAAACCAGTAAATAAGTGTTTGCATAAGCCTTTAAAATAGTTACTTACCATTATCATTTTTACCTAATTATTTTATGTATTTGGCATTACGTGCTTTTGGTAAAATCTGGATTTATCAAGGATGTTGAGAGTGAAAAAGTTTTAAATTAATTTATGTAGCTATTAAATTGGCTATTGATGTTACTCTTTATTAATTCACCATTGGTAATTGACTTAATTTTATTAGTTAATAAATTAGCTACTCGTGAAACTATTTTAGCTTTAGTTTGTGGAAAATATACGTTGTGATAAAAATTCCGTGTTAAAACTTTTCAGCTTTCTGATCGTAGCTTCACTGCAAATTGTGAATATCGTGTCGAGTACTCATTCTGGTAATGACGACGTATATTGTATTATTTTAGTACAGACTATCTAATTCGATAACAACATAATTTACACTCTACTCTGCTTTAAAAGAATGACATTCAAAGTCCACTAGTCTCTTTTTTTCTTGCTTTGATAACGACAAGACGGGGAATAAAATGAGAATAAAAGACGTCACTAAAAACGATGTCGAATTATAACTGCGTAACGTCACAGTGGAATGCAAAGCAATATAAGCACCATTTACAATCATATCTCGCATATCTTAAACTTGACGGTGAGCTGTTATAGCACATACTTTGAAATTTTGAAAAGTGAAAAATTAACATCTATTCCTAGCTCGTGGTTTAAATTAAAACAGGCAGCTGTATGGATTTGGCCCGCGGGCCTTAGTTTACTGACCCCTGCTTCTTGATTAAACGCATTCTTAAAGTCAATGAAACACAAGCGAATAACGTTGTCTATATCGCAATAACATTGTGTTAAAATATGTATATTTAAAAGACCTTTACTTCTCAAGCATTCGCAGAAACCAAAAACTGTCTACAACACCTTTACCATAAATTGCATTGAACAACTTAAGTAGCACATTAGGGTTTATCTTCTTTTTTGGCAACAAAAAAATATATTGCAATGAAACATTGAATTAAGAATGTGTGTAAAAAATGTTTATTCAAATATAAGATATTTTAATTAAGTGAAAATTCAAAAAGGGCATCTTAAAAAGTAGGTACGAGTCATTAAAATTAAGAAATCTGAACATTTTGTTGTGCCAGTTTAATAACATGAACTTGTCGACTTCGGTATTCACGCATAAGATTGTATAAACGCACGGTGCCCTCGAGCTGGTATGATGTGATGTTAAGGCGTACGACTAAAAAAATACCCTGATTCCCAAATCCCGTCGTGCGATCAAGTCACACTTCGTCGGCCATAATCCAGGTGAGGCTTTCGCCATGTTATCTGTCGCTAGGGTCGCCAGTCCAGCCCTTGAACCGGTGCCGGGATTCGGAATTCGGCTGCGACAACGGCGACTGTGTGCCGCACGTCAGGCGTTGCGACAATGTATACGATTGCCGCGACTTTTCAGACGAACAAAATTGTTTTAACTCTGGTACCGGAACAAATGCATGCTAACATAGACCCTGACCCCCACCCCCATACAAATGAAACCGAGTTGGCGATGAAACGCGATTGCAGTAAAACTTTTTTGCACGGATCTTATTCATATTGCCACTTTCAAAAGATGACTGTTTGAATTTTAAAAATAGAAACAAAAACGAGTGCCACTTTTGCTTTGCATCGACAGGAAGTACAGTAGCAAACAAAAACTGAAAAGTATAACAGTGATATTCCACTTAACACATTGGTTATTATTAATATAATTTTAATATTGAATTTAAATTTAAACAAAACAATTTAATATTTGAAATTGTAGCGACCATCATAAGTCAACAGATGAAAAATATTCTAGCATGTGCTTTTGATTAATGGAGGATTTTGTATGAAAAAATGCACTTAAGCCATCCGACACCCGATTAAATTTATAACCAATATCTTATCCCAAATCGTTACTTATTTATGCAAAAAAACTTTGCCAGGCAATCAGCCTTTCCTCTTTAAATATCAGATTTTTGGTCCAGTCTAGCTGTTACCTTCGAACCACCGGGATATAAACTCGAGTCAACCTAGATACGAATCTATGACACATAACGATCCATCATTGTATATATATTATTGCACAAAATTTGTACATAATAATAATTTGCACTTTAATAAACGTGTATACTACACATTAGTATGATACTGAAGATGAATCATCACTATACGAATTAGAGATCATGTTATATTACTATAGAGATTTTAGATGAACGGATGGGAAAAACAATTTAAGAAACATACAACATAAATATATAAAAGTTATCCAACAAAAAATTCGCTGATTTTGAATTGGAAGAGAAGATGAAATTCAAAGGAAATATTAAAAAATAGTTTTAAGAGGACCTTGAAAAAATAATTATTTAAAGTTTCAAAAGAAACGTTACAGAATATTTGGAAAGAGCTTAAATAAGTAAAATTTATTTTCTCTAGAAAAGCATATTTGATCTTTTTAATACTAATAACCAATGTGAAAAGTAGCACATTATATTCTTTTCAGCGTACTACGTGAACTTATAATGCAAAATTAGCATGATATTTTTATTGTTACATATGCAAAAAAGTTTTACTATTTTTTTTATTATATCAGACTCGAGCATGTTTATTAAGTAATTTGGATTTAACGCAGGGTTTTTTTTTATTTTTTATTATTTTGAACAGACATTGGACATCGGAAAACAAGTTATAATAAGTAATGATAAAATATTTCGATGTATATCAACAATTACACGCTTAATTCGCTGCATGATTAAGACGTAAAAAATTACTTGTTCTTAGATATTGTTGATTAGATGTTTTATTGAAACTTTTAATTAAAAATGAGAACATATAGAAAAAAAATTATGACAGATTTCAAAACAGCGTGTAATTTTACATATACATATAATACTTACATTTTTTCATAACGTCTCTATATGACTTAACAATAACTCATTACAAATACATATAATATGTCTTTCATAAATATGTTAAATCGCATGATGCCACTTTGTAATTACAACTGGTTTACCTCTACGATGTCTAATCGTCGCAAATGTCATCATAAAAAATGCATCGTGGACAATAACCCTAGCAAAAAATTTACAAATAGTTATAAAGGATGAATTCGCTTTCATAGTATGAAAAATCTTTAATGGATATCTTCACTGTGTAATAATCAAAATCCTATTTCTTTGTGATTCTGAAATGTTATCAAGATCTACAACACTAATAGTAACTTTTTAATGTATTTCTTTACCATACAGTTTAAACATTATTAATTACTAGTTTGCGAAAACATCATATATACACATCACAATGCATTTTTATGACATCTATGATTGTTTCTGAATTAAGACCCCTGCGTGAGTATCGGTAAAAAAATATTTAGGAGTAAAGTACAATGTGATTACAATTTTATTTATCCTATATATTAAAATGTCTAGCGTTCTTAGCATCGTTTGACTTGCTACCTAACGTTTTTGATTCGTCTTTTTAATATTAATTAAAAATACTGTAATATATATTTATAAACATTTTATTATTATATGCATTTTGTTAAAACCTCATAGATTTTATAACCCAATCCCAACGAGCGAAGAAGAAATAGTTTTGAATGAATCGTTTAGTAGTTATGTTGCTGGTGTTGTTTAGGTACATTTGTTACAATTTACAGGATTCAATCAACGATTACAGTAATACACAAAACAACGTTTTTCAAAACACACATATACATAAAAATGTAGTTATAATCCATAATTATAAACAGTTAAGACAGTAGATCATTGTTTTCATTTTTAATAGCATAGTATGTATATTTAGTATACCATTTTTTCAGAAGTATGTAATTGTGTAAAATGCTATACTAATTGGTGTGATTTTATTATATTTTATTATTATTATTATAAATTTTTACTTAATCGTTACTTTATTCGAACACTTTAAACTAAAATTAAACTTTCATTTCAGTTGACGACTGTACTAACAGACCGTTTGACCCTAAATGTTTCTTAACCCCCACTTCTAGACCATGTAGGTCTACAAAAACATAATATATTAATGTTTATATTAGGTTGCTGCAAAAGTTACGTCACTTTAATATTAGATCTCTTAACATCCTAAAATATGGTAAAATGACGATATCATTTCCAATACAAATTTTGGTCTTGAGTACAACTATTTAAATGTGACTTATTCAGGAACTTAATAAATATATCAAGATGATATCTGGATCTTATAACTTGCAATTTGTAATATAATTTTCTGAACAATATCTTTCAGTCTGTCGGCCTAATGAATGGAGTTGCGTGGATTCTGGAGAATGCATTCCTAATTCACTCATCTGTAATAACATCAGAGATTGCAGGGATGGTTCCGACGAACCGCCATCTTGCCAACCTCAAATTCCAGTAACACGTAAGTTATTTTAAAATGTGTACCGATTTCCATGACTTAAAAAACTTTATAAATCATATTCTATTTAACACAGAATCACCGGGACTGCCATCATTAAACCTGAAAACATATCCGAACCAACAAGTCATAAAAGAGAGTGAGTATTTTTATTTCGTCTGATAAATCATTGTGTTTTGTTAATAATACTGTAGTTAATAACAATTTTATTATATTATTTTTTATTATAATAACTAATTATATGTATATAATATTTTTTTATGTAAACATGTGTGAGTAAATCTAAAGCAAAGACAATTTGTGTATCAACTCAGTACTGCCTACTTATTTTACTCGTAGCTTTCACTAGCATATTTTGTATTAAAAAAAGATAAAAAAGTAAAATATACAAATTAACAGTCAATAAAGTTAACATATAAATTATTGTCCACGATATTCTATGATATTTTGCTTCTCTAAATATCAATAATGATAACAAAACCCAAAAGTAACAAATGTGTTACATTTTTCTTGCATAATAATACATAAATTGCTTACTTTATTGATTTACCCTAGCATTATATGTAAATATATACACATATAAAGTAAACCTATTAATAACAACCTTAGTTTTATGTGTTAACAGTAGTTATTGTATCTTTACTAATAATTAACGTTTCTTCTATATCAATTTCTATCTATCGATGACGTGGTGTAACCAGGTCCATTCTACAAAGGTAAGTCGTTTGTAAATAATTTTATAAAAAAAATGATAATTAACAATGTATTTTTATATGCATGTATTTATGAATCAAATACTTCAAAGATTTAATATTGAACTATGTAAATGTAGGTGGTGAAGTTGTATTCCAATGCAGAGATGAAAGCTATGTGAGATCTCCGGTAGAATGGTCTAGAGAAGGAGGAAGACTACCTGTAAATTCAACTGATGTTAGAGGCAGACTTGTAATGCCAAATGTACAAGTGAGTACAACATATTTTTTAAGTCATTTATATTTGAAAAGTATACTTAAATAAGTTTCTTTGAAACTCACATTTTTTTTACTAATCTTATCTAAATATTTCAGGTGTCTGACTCGGGATCTTATATATGCCGTGCAGTAGGAATTGGTGCTAATTATCCAGGAAATCAATTGAAAGTATATTTGACTGTTGAACCTTGTAAGTATTGTTTTTTTACATAATAAATTAGAAGTCTCAGTAATAATTAGGTTTATAATTTTTATCTCAGACAAACATGAAGAATACAGACCTGTTAATGTGTGCAAGTATAATGAAGCTACATGCTCTAATGGTGACTGTATAGCAAAGGAAAAGGTTTGCGATGGAAATCTCGACTGCAGAGACCGCTCTGATGAATCTGGATGCAGTGAGTATTATTTTATTTTATTTATAACAACAAAAATTAATATTTATATTCAAACATTAATTTTTTTAGAAACACTCGCTAAATGCGAACCAAACGAATTTGAGTGCAGTAACAGACGCTGTATCCTAATGTCTTGGGTTTGTGACGGCGAAGATGACTGCAAGGATGGATCGGACGAAGAAAGTTGCTCCGACCCTGGATCCAACTCGCACTGTAAATCGTCCGAGCATCTATGTAACGATGGTATTCAGTGCATTCCGAAGGGCATGCATTGTGACTACCAAGCTGACTGCATCGACCGATCTGACGAATGGAATTGCAGTAATTATATATTTCTTAATCTTTTTGTTTTTTAAAAAAAATGATAAAAATTATATATTTAAAATCAAATAATTAATATTATATACAACATATTCGCCTATTTACAATATTATAAAAAAACAATGGAATTATATGCACATTAAATTAGTAGGCTGACTTGTACGTATATTTATATATAAAGAGACAAAATATATAAACCATTACATTATAGTAACCGTGGGCCATTTCCCGACCCAATTACCTCCACGTTATTGCTTTTACTTTCAGTTCAAACCAACAAATTTAGCATTACTCTAGCTTTTATTTTATTTGGAAATGATTGATTAATGCTAATTAATGAATTGCTTATTTATTTGCATTGTTAGCTGATATTTACATATCGAAACCACCACCTCCAATGGTCAAACTGCCGCAAGGAGAAATAATGATCATCAGATGTGTAGCTATCGGAGTCCCCATACCTTTCGTCATTTGGAGACTTAACTGGAGACACATACCAGAAAAATGCACTTCAACCAGCATAAATGGAGTTGGAACTCTAACTTGTCCCGACATTCAGGTAAGTGCTTATGCACAAATATTTTCAATTTTATTATTCATGTTAATGTATAAATCATGTCTAATTACAGAAAGAAGATGAAGGCGCTTATTCCTGCGAGGCGCTGAACTCTCGTGGTTCTTCGTTTGCTACACCTGATACAATCTTGTTAGTCAACACGACAATGGCAAACGTATGCCCCTCTGGATTCTTCAATGTGTACGTATTAGAAATTCTGTACTAGAAGGTTTCAGGAAGACCGGAAAATGTTTAAAATAGCAAATTTTAATTTATTTATTGGAAGTATTATTTTATGATATTATGATAAAGTGAAACGCTAATTATGACATCATTTTCATTTTCGTGCTAAATAGTGGAAAAAAATAAAAGGCGAACTTCCTCGTCCGTAGGACCGTCCTCCTTTTGCCCTTCTTTGTCCTTGGACAAAAATTTCTGAAATGATTTTTTCGAGCGTCCATATCAAATTTTCCTCTTTTTTTCTTCTCAAATAAATTTCGGCGAAACCTTTAAACATAAATTTTAAATTTCTGAAATGACCTTTGTTTTTTAGCTCTCGCAGAAATCTATCCTTTATCCTCTTCGAATAAAAATTATTTTTTTAGCTTCTGTAGCAATTTATCCTTGAACAAAAATTTCCAATATTTTTTTTTATTTTTAGTGCTCTTTGTTATGTTTAAAATCTGGTCGCCTTACTTAGTATTGCGTGTTCCTATGTGCATCACGGTGGACCGCCATGACCGTAATAATACTTATGTTATCCCAATCGTTACCATTTAACGTTCATGTGGCTAGTTAGCCCGAATAAATAAAAAAAATATGTTAAATCGCCCCCCCTCCCCCACACATATTCGTATTCCAATTAGTATTTAATTAGAAAAAATAGTTGATAGGCATAATAAAATATCAGCAAAAATAAAAATTTAGCAATCATGCTGAAAGACCTAAATTATAATGTTATACTGGTTTTTTTATTAAATTTTCTATGTAAGTAAAATTTTTTTTATTATTATTTTATAGTGAAGCTCGTCGACCTCAAGAATGCATCGCTTGCTTCTGTTTCGGTGCGACAACTAAATGCAGAAGTGCTGATCTATTCACGTACCAGCTGCCGTTATCCTTCCATCCCACACAACTCACCGGCGTCATGCAAAGAGACAATTCAATAATTATCACCGATGAGCCTGTCACCGACATGTTTGATTTGAGAGAGCAAAACAACGGAGCTATAGTAAGCTTCTATTCATAAACTACAAATTTAAAAAGTATGCGTAATAATTAATTAAAATGTTTTACTTTTAGATATCTAGAATCGGCTCGTGGTCTCCTCGTAATATTTCACCATATCTAGTACTGCCAGAACAGTTCTTGGGCAATCAACTAACCTCATACGGTGGACACATCAAATATATTCTGAAGCCTTTTAATGTCCATACAGTTCCATATAATTATGCTCCTCTTCCGGATATAATATTGAAGGTATACTATTGAAGATATTAAAAATATTGTGTTGAATGTTATATTTTATGACGAGTATGTATTATTTTAGGGAACCGACATCGTTTTGGTGCACAGATTGCCTCAGCGTATAGTTCACGGACAAAATAATGAAATATCCGTCAGGATTTTTGAAGGAAAATGGCAAAAGGTGACACCTTCTGGCATGTCAACGGCGACTAGAGGAGAAATAATGATGGTGTAAGTGGAAATATGTAAAACTGTTATGTAAATTATTGTATGAATTAAAAACAAAATTTTAAAATATTTTCAGGCTTGCAAACGTTGAAAGCTTATTACTGAGGGCTGAAAGTGGCGGCAATGGAGTAATAATCATTGACTTCAAAATGGATTCAGCTAAAGCCGATAACACTGGTCAAGGATTGGCTGCGTTTGTCGAAGAGTGTTCGTGTCCAAGAGGATATTCGGGATTATCTTGTCAAGTAAGATAGCATTTAATTTAAAGGATAAAAATATATTAACAGACTCCCTTACGATACTAGAATTTCAAGAGATTTTGCTATTATTGCGATATTCTTATAATTTTTACCATATTCTGGGATTTGACAAATCTCTAGAATTGCGTCGACGTGTATACCTAGAACATGTATTGCTCAAAGTAAATTTTGTAAATATAATACAATAGATATTTACAAAAACTCTTCGATAGGCAAAATTATCTGATCTTTTAACTATCGTATAGTGTTTTATATTCTCATCCGAGTATTCACAGCTAGTAGACGCAATGTGATTTAGCCATTAATAAACATAATAAAATATTCATTATAGAAATGTAGTCCTGGATTCATTCGCATTTCATCTGGAAGATGGCTCGGTCAGTGTAAGCAAGCGGAACCACCATGTGAATCAGGTTTTTATGGAAATCCGAACGCTGGAATACCATGCAAACAATGTCCATGCCCACACACCAATCCAGACAACCAATTCTCAAGCACATGCCATCTAGCTTCCGACGGACAGATCACATGCAACTGTCCTCCAGGGTATGTACCAATAACATTATTTATTTTTTAATAAAACGAAAAAATCAGATCTCAGTTATTTTGAATTGTAAAAATCTTATAATTTATTTTTAATTTTAGATATACAGGTAGACGCTGCCAAGAGTGCGACGTAGACTATATCGGAAATCCGATGGTGATCGGAGGCAGTTGCCGTTACAGTCCACCACCAGTTTCTGAATGTGATCCAAGAGGAACACAATCAGAAAGAAATGGTTTTTGCAAATGTAAAAATCATGCAGTCGGCCCAAAATGCTCAGAATGCGCACCAAAATCATTCCATCTTTCAAGTGACAACATGTGAGTTGAAATTTTTATGATTGTTTCTGGCTTTGAATTGTTTTTAAACTGAGATTTATATAAATAGTTTCGGCTGCTCGAGATGCTTCTGCTCCGGAGTGTCTGAAACCTGCACCAGCTCAACGTGGAGAAAGAATCTAGTCGAAGGCAAATTCGCATCTAGATCCAGCGCCGAAAATTACCGCTTAACGTCGTGGGCCGATTCCAGTGATGATAGCAATGCACAGTTATTTGAAGATTTATTAGTCGACACTAAGCGACGAGAATTGACCTACACAGGTTTCGACAGAACCAAACCAAACGTTTACTATTGGTCTTTGCCTGACAGGTAAATAAACTATTAGTCTTTTAACAAAATGTAGGAGACATATACAAGGAATATTTACAATTACCCATTTTTATTCAAAATTAAAAATATATTTTTCAATGCTTTTTAGACCTTCTTCAAAGAACTTTTTTGTTGTATTGTTTATCAACATATTTATCACTCTATATTTGCTATAAACACTCATTAATCAAGTAAATTTCAATATATGTATAAATATATAACATAGCTCATATCTAATATCTAAATATTTTTTCTGAAGTGCAAATAATAAGCATCCAAAAACTAACTGTTGTAATGTGTTTAGATTCAATGGCGACAAGGTGACTGCTTATGGAGGTTTCCTCAAATATACCATTCGTCATCAGACGTATCCAGATGGACAAACTAGAAATTCAGCACCTGATCTACAAATTGTCAGCGTGAGTATATTTATTTATTATACATTGTAAATCTACAATACCTAAACTCAATCAGTCCAAGAATCATATATACACAAAAAATAAACATTAAAAAAAATGATTTTTGCCAATACAAACATATACTAAAAATTGATAAACTGGTACTACACTACGGTCTAGGAACTTCAAAACACATTAGATACTGTATAAATAATTAAAAAAACTAAATTTCACTATGCAGTTTTGGCCGATCTTTATTAATAGCAAAATGGTTATTAGACTGAACCTTAATTACGCTATTATCTAAGTACAAAACGAAAACATCAACGATACTGCGTACATTTGTGTTACTCTTCAGAAATTACAATGTTAGTTACTTGTAATTCTGATATCAAGATTGGTCAAACACTATTAGTTAATTGTACTGTATTTATTTATTAATTTAATGCTAATAATTTCTATAACTTTTCAGAGGAAAGATATTACTCTTGTGTACTATAGCGACGCTACGCCAGATGCAAATGGATATTTAACTAACTCCGTCCAAATTTTGGAACAGAACTGGGAAAAGTTAGTTTATATTTAATTATTCTGAATACTTAAAACATTAATCTAACTGTGTCTATATTTCGTGTACCAGAACTGACCGCCAACAAGTGAGCCGAGAGTCCTTGCTGATGGCTCTTGCCGACGTCAAGGATATTCTCATAAAGGCCACATACACGGATGGCACTCATCAAGTGTCTTTGGCTAACGTCACTTTGGAAGTCGCTGAGAAGAATGGAGTTGGAGAGCGAGGTTACCATGTCGAAAACTGTCAATGCCCACTAGGATACTTGGGTACATCGTGCGAGTATTGCGCCCCGGGATATACCAGGTTAGTACTATTTTGATCTCTCTTTAGCATTGTATTAAAAGAATCACAGCATCATCTTTAGATTTTCAATCTTCAAAGTAACAGCGTGTAGTGATGATACTCCAATCGTATCTTCGATGGTTTCGCCATCACTCTTACAGCCATTCCAATTTAATTTAATATTTGCGACCAATTATGTCAAATGTATTCGAAAAACTACTAAAACGTTTGATATCCATTATTGAACAAAAGAAGCTAATTCCAGTTTCTCTATTTTCAATCAAAATTATACACAAATTCTATCCTGAGACATTGGAAATCTTAAATAGTGTTTGACTAGTTTGAGCTTACTGAAGGATCCATCCACTGAAGTAGCGTTTTCGGGGGACGAGGCCGATCATACATATCACATTGTGGTTGAATGTTGCCCTCGCCGCAGTCAAGTCAGTGTTACCAGAGTGACGCCTTCATTTTCACCATTGTCATTAAACTGAGCTCTGAAATATTGAATATCAAATCCAAAATTTCTTATGCTGGTCCCTGTCCAGTGTGCTGTTTTGATCCGATAAAATCAATGAGCCGTTCCTCGATTGAAGAATTGCCATTTTCTGTAAGGCAATAAATTAAACGGTCAGAATTTAAGCCAACTTTGTGTCAGAATAAAAATTAAATCTCGGCCAGAATTTTATTAACACCCTGATAATAATTATATTATATTAGGGGCAAAATAAATATTAAATGATTAAAATTAAAATAGCATACAGTCAGAATAAAAATATATGCCGATCAGAAATAAAATTACGAATGGTCATAATTATATTATTCAGGATCAGAATAAATATCAAATGGTTAGAATAAAAATATAGTATGCCAGAATTAAAATGTAGGACAATCATGTAAATTAAAATAACATTATAACATTTATAAAAATAAATGGACCATAAATTATTTATTTTAGAAATATCTTTAAAAATATCTCGTTCGCACCCAAACTATTGGTCAGATTAGGTGCGAGCAAACTTTGCTCAGAACATTGAACACCCCATTAAAAACTCAGCGAATCTATTTAATTATGTGTAGAACGCAAAGGTAACGCAATTCAGAGCGACGAACGAAGCAGGAATAACAACAGAGCGGCTGCGAAGAGCACACTTGGCTTGTTGTGTTAACATCTGACAATGTTGCGATTCCAACTAAACAAGTTGGCCCCAAAAACCTTGATAATGATAATGTACCAATTGTACCAATATTGAGTGTTACAGCAATAACAACACTATACGATAACACTATTACCAACTGAAAAAAAAATCCTGACCAGTCCAATTTAAATTCTAACCATTTAATAAAAATTCCGAGCAATTAATATAAATGTTGACAATCTAATATTTAAGCTAACCAATAATATTCTGACCCATGTAATATAAATTTTAAACATAACTCAATACTAACGTATCTTATGATTTAAGTAATGTAAAAGTACTTTGCCTTATGAATTTCATTTACTTGCAAGTAGAGTTATTACTTAATTTTTATGTTATTCGTAAAGTAAATTGTTTTATCTGTGTTTTACAGCAGTGACATGGTCGCGTATTTATCTATTTGGCAATTAAAAAAATAGTTTTAAGTAAAATGCCGCCATCTTTACTGTCAATATCATTTGAGGAGCCCTTATCATAAAATTATATTATGCCCTTAACATATAATTAATAATTATTGCCTTCAATGTATTTCTCCGTTTATATTTTCGAATTTGTAGCATTTGTTTAATTAATATTTAAAGTTAAAATTTGCAATCACGATTTTGGCGCCCGATATTGCCCCGCCCGTTCGCTCGACTGCCCAAATGTATTAAAATATTTTCTTTTAATTACAGAGGCCAAGGTGGGTTGTACTTAGGAGAATGCGTCGAATGCAGCTGTAATGGACATTCAAACGATTGTCATCCCGAAACCGGAGAATGTAGAGTTAGTATGGCTTATTATATCTTCTTATATTATAACATTGTTTATTTCTAACGCGTATTATTATTACAGAATTGTCAACACAATACTCAAGGAAGCTTCTGCGACCAGTGCAAAGATTCATATAAAGGTGACGCCGAGCTCATGACTCCTGACGCATGTCAGCCGAACTTCGGAGTTAACTCTTGCTAGTGTGTATATTTTTATTATATAAACTACCCCCCTCCCCCATTTTTTGCACACAAGTTTAAACGATATATAGTGCTAAAAAATATTACATATTTATGTCCTAAGCCCTTTGAGCGGTATCGCTATACATGTACTATATGTCAGTTTTGAGGTAGCCCAGATAGTTACATGGTTTTAGCCTAGATTGAATGACATAGAATGATATTTTGTAATACGAATACAAATTAAACTTAGTGTTATGTCGACTAGATCATCATAATATGAAAGTTGTGATTTTTAATAAAAAATATCTTTAGTTTTAGAGATACACAATATAGACACAGTTTATGGTATATACTATTTCTGAAATTAATATTTTGTTTCATTTTTAGTTGCAACCCAGATGGAACTTTAGAAGACAGATGCGGCGAGCGTGAACAATCCTGTATTTGCAAGTCAAACGTTTTCGGTAATGAGTGCAGCCACTGCCTGACTGGCACCTTCAAACTGTCAGCCAACAACCCTCAAGGTTGCATGTCTTGCTATTGCTCTGACGTCACTGATGTCTGCACAGAGGTTATACATCCTTCGATCAAATTGTTCAGCTTGAAAAACAGTTCTATAAGTCGTTTGTATGTTTAGGCCGGACATTACTGGGTTCATCAGATCCCAGTCGTGATCTTTGACGAATCGCATGGCTTTACGCTGGTCGACCTCGACAGGAGTAACAACGTCAGGGAGTTCGCCGATTCCAACTTCCGCCTAGAAGTGTATCGTAATCAGATCGGCTATCATTTCGGAAATAGTCCGCCAAGGGGAAGGATCTATTGGTCCTTGCCGAGAGCGTTAACCGGTAAATTAATTTGATAAATATAAATATCCAACATAATGATTATAATTTTATTTTATGACTTGTTTAAGTTTTTTAATTACCTTAATGGTTTATAGTGATTTATCATGTTATAATTGCAATATAAATATATGTATATAATGATAAATATATTATTATAATTTTACAGGAAACAGAATTACGTCCTACGGAGGAAACATCGAGATCACCCAAAAATACGAAAGCCTGGACGTTAATGACGAACCTTACGATGATGTTGACGTTATGCTCATCGGTCAAGATAAAATTCTAACTTGGGTAAACCCTGTGACGATTACAGCAGACAGACAAGTGGTAATTTATAACCTTTCACCCATACTTGTATCGTTAACCATTCAAACACAATATACGCTTACATTTATTTTAGAACTATACAGTGCCACTAGTGGAGACCGAATGGAATCTGTATGAAATTGACGACGCGCCCCGTCCTGTGTCTCGTCACGATATGCTCTCAGTGTTAGCTAATATTAAAGAAATTTTGATTAGAGCTACCCTGTCACGTACAGTCTCAATCACTTATTTAGCTGACATCACGATGGACTCGGCAATTCCGATCGAAGGAGGCTCACGACAAGCCGAAAACATTGAAGTGAGATTCTTATTTATTTAATTTATTTACAGTATGTGGCAACATAAAGCATCCAATTCAAAAAACTCACGTAAATGTTTTATTTACAGGAATGCAGATGTCCTGTTGGATATACCGGCACCAGTTGCGAGTCATGTTCGGCTGGATACTATCTTAACAAATACAACAAGTGCGTCAAATGCCCGTGCAACGGACGTGAAGAATCATGCCACTTGGGACATTATGATGAGGTTGTCTGCGTCTGCACACAGCAATATATCGGAACCAATTGTGGCTCAGGTATTTAAAAATATTTTATTATAATATTGAAGGTATAACTCGCTAGATTTGTTAAAATCCGTAATACAGATACTCCTCACTTAACAACCTATCTGTTTAATGACCAGCTCTTCAGCGCGGATATGCACTGAACTGGTCAAATTTTCTGTAGCTATCTCTTTAAGAATAAAACAAAGCGTAAACATCAAATTCATCTAATAATTTCGGTTGATTCGGTAATCAGCTGATCTGAATGGAAGAAGTACAACATAAGTTCAGGGGTTATTAAAGGGTTATTCATCCCTATTCATATTAAATAAAAAACGAGCTTTTCGCTTATCCAATTCTCTTAACGACCTAGTTGTAGGAACATAACTCGGGCGTTAAATGAGGAATACCTGTACAGTAAAATATGTTAGATTCTGCACCTTTTCATTAAAATTCAATACAAATGCTATATTTTCTACAATTCTATATTCATAATTCAAAATATAATTTTGTAAAAAAAACATAAAACAAAAATAGTGTTTTCATCTGACTTTTTTTATATATATGTTACGCCGAATTTGTGACTATTACACGAAATCGGCAAAAAATTGCCCAATTCATGAAAAATGCAACGCCATTGCCTAGTATGCGAATTAGGCAGAAGTCTGCCGAATACGTGTATTAGACATACTTATTATGTAGCGCTTCGGTGGCGTTTTTCGGAACTAATTGCTCCGCCATTTAATTATATAAAAATAAACCAAACAATTACTTATTATGATGCCATTTTTTTGAGGTAATCGCTATTGAAGGTATGCGATATAGAGTAAAATAATCAAGACGCATTTAAGTACCCATACTATACTCAATAATTCACTAATCTGATTTTTAAGCATTTTGTTGTATGTATTATCAACTGTCATGTTGAAAGTAAAGATTAACTATACATTTCTCCCTAATTCGTATTTTAGGCAACAACATTTCATTTTTCACGAATTAAGCATTTTTGCCGATTTACTGTAATAGGCAATTTCACAAATTCGGCGTAACATATACATATATATATAAAAAAAAGTCAAGATCAACAACAATTATCAAAATGCGAAAAAAAGTAATTCGATATTGAATTACTTGGTTTGACTCAACAAATATCAACGACTCATGAATATTATTATTATTTTAGAAGCCAATACTGCTACAGAAATTCCACCAATAAATGAACCAGTGCCTGCACCTACCATTCAAGTAACCATATCTCAACCGGCTCTTCAAATCAAAGAAATAGGTGGCACAGTCCAATTCGTTTGTCGTGCCAGCAGCCATTACTCCAACAGACCGATACGCATCAGCTGGAGCAAGGAGGGTGGGGTATTACCTTTTGGAAGAAGCATCGAGGATGTCAGTCGAGGACTGCTCATCATAAACGACCTGACCGAATCTGATTCTGGATCCTACATATGCAGGGCCTCCGATGGTATTTCCATTGGCACCAACAGAGCCACATTGACCGTCCCAAGTGAGTGAATAATTTTAACTACACCTAAACTTAGTTGAAAATAAACTATTACACTTAAGTAAACCATTACATCTTTATAACAATTGCACAAATATTGACTAAATTTAAACTGAATTTAATCTCATTGTATTCTAAAAATGTTTTATGCAGACTTTCCCGATAGCGTTTTATACGCTCCAGGTAAATCTAATACTTAACTTAATATAAATATATTATCCATAACGATACATTTTTAATTACGTATTAACTTACTTTGAAACTAAAATATTTCAGCCAATGCAGTTCCTCCTGAGGTCACATTATCGCACGAAACCATCAGGGTCTACGAAGGAGAACCTATCGAAGTGGAGTGTAAAGCCACTGGGTATCCCAAACCCAACCTTAGCTGGCACCGAGGCAATCGCCAACCTCTAAACAGACAGCATTTGTTCGACCGCGGTGTTTATATGATCAGCTCCGCACGAATGAGCGACGCAGGAATTTACAGGTAAAATAATATCGCTTTCAATATTCTTTTCAATTTTAATCTCATATAAATGTCACACAATAATCGGAGCAATCTTATCAAACATATCTTCGTCTCTCCCTTTTATTAACGCTTATGTTTCCATTCCATAAATGATAAAACTAGACAAATATTTGATACACTTATGTCTTCGATAGATATGTTACTATATTTTATAATCAAACAGATCCACATTTATTAGACAAATTTGACACACTTATTTAATTCTAGACTTGGTCATTATTTATTAGATTTTGACTATTAACTTTTTGTCGTCAGAATAGTAAAGGTTGGAGATTTCTTTACCTCTGACACCGCCATTTCTGCGTAATGTACTCACTATAGTTAAATTGTCATACACCCTTAGACTTGAAATTTTGAGATATGCATTCTGTTTCATCTAACCAGCGGAAAGTTTTTGTTTAAGGTGTGCATGTAATAAGATCTTGCATAAAATGCTTATATTTAACCTGTCTCTTTTTAGATGTGTGGCCGCCAATGACGCTGGAGAATCTCAGAAATCAGTCACAATTATAGTCAACAGGCAGAATAGACCAGAACCCTCAGTTTTGACAACAAACGTCACCGACCCGTTGCTCAGAGAGGGCGAAGACTTTACAATCAACTGTTACTCGGAACCGGCAATAAGACAGGATCTTATCTATTGGACTCGGTAAAAAAAATTATATTTAAAAAAACAAAAATAAATCTTTAGTCGATTTTAATAGCAATGCATAAAAGAATAAAGTAATATTAAAACTAACATCAACATTCTTGCAGTGAAAATGGACCACTTCCGTCTAACATTCAATCCAACTATGGACAACTGAGAATTAACAATGCTCGTCCCGAAGACAGTGGAAACTATGTGTGCTCTTCGTACCAGGATTATATTGAACCTATCACAATACAGATCATAGTGAACAGGGAGCCCGTGAATACCATCCCCGGAGATGTGATTGTTGAATTTGAGAATACAACCATCTTCGAAGGCGAAACCTTAACCATAAGCTGCAATCCGAACGGCAATCCACTGCCTGTTGTGAAATGGGTCAAAGTAAGTTTTGTATTTCCGCAATAACTTACTTGTTCAACTGTTTTTGTAATACAATTTTCTTTTTGTACAGCTCAACGCCGAATTCGAACCAGGCACGAGCCAACGCGGAAACAAACTCTACATATCAAATGCAAATTATGCAGATAGAGGCAGATACATTTGCCTAGGAATAGTCGGCGATAATACAGTTGCCCAAAAATCAACAGCTGTCTCTGTGGAACGTTAGTATCCTGATTAGTTTTGATCTCCCCTCATATGAAATACAAAAATCAAACACTGTCGTAGTAATATTTCATGTATTAACCCTATAATAAAAATTTTAGGTAGAGAATCTCCCGTCATTGACATTTATCCGAATAACAATATGAAAGTCATCAAAGGAGCGAACGTACAAATTCAATGCCGAGCAACTGGTATACCAGAACCAGACATCACATGGAATAGGTTATCGAACCGTAATTTGAGTCCGAACACCCGTCTTTTGCAAAACGGCATTTTAAGGTTACTATTATTATTAAATTATTGTGTTCTTTTATTCGAATTCACTTTTTACCTCCCTCGTCCGAAGTATAAAGAGAGGTACTATCTCACCTACTTGGTGTTTACAATATGTATGAGGGTGAGTCAAATGAACAATTTAAAAATGCTTATACTGAAGCGCATGGATGCCTTTATACCAAAGAAAAAAACTAACGACAGTGCTGAATCACTCGTACAGTGTCTGCTGAACTTCCTTACAAAACATTGATACTTAGACGCCTACATCGTTTTGAATCGATTGCAGGGTCAAAGATAATTCTTGAAGAGATCTGTATATATTGTTCTGATAACACTGTTAACAAAATTACATCTTATTTGGCTCGAAAAAGAGTCAGCATAAACTTTTTAAGAAACGGTTTTTTCGGTATAACGCCATTCCTTTCTCACTCTCGTGGTTTCCTCGGTTTAAAAACTTTCTATCCATTAGTATACTTGCTAGAAGAACAGACATGAATCACAATACTGAACTTTTATTCTTCGATGACTTTCAATGTGCTTCATTTATTGTTACCTAAAAACCGAACGACAGAGCACTGCTCCACTATGGTGCATTTTGTAATTCTGACGACCAGTTTAAACTATTTTTCAAACTATATGTAACACTATTGACAATTTACAAGACGTTTTGAATTTAAATCGCACTTTTCATTTGATTTACCCTCATTATTTATACAAGACCTACTATTTAATAGTTTGATAGTGTTAAGATGTCTATGATTTTTTCATTGTAATTTCAGCATAAATAACATCGACCTAAATGAAGAAGGCGTTTACGTTTGCTCAGCGTCGAATCTTGCTGGATATACTTCTGCCAACATCTCGATCAAGGTTCACAGCTACCCCGAGGTGGAAACTGATCCCGATGGCACTATTGAGACCACGCAAGGTTCGAGAGTAATTCTCAAGTGCCGCGGATCGGGATTACCGACTCCAATGGTCTACTGGAAAAAGAGTTCTCCGACTGAGCAGCAAGTAACCAAAGAAGAGTTTGGGATGTCCGTGTTTGAACTGGACAGAGTCGACAATATCCACAGCGGCGTATACGAATGCATCGTTTCTAACGAAGAGGCCACTGTTGTGAAGAGCGTGACCTTGGACATCATCGACGGTGATGATAATTCGAGCAGTGATGAAGTAATTGCCAACGAGGGCGAAGATGTGGATATAAGGTAATAGAATAATCTTAATTTATGTTCCTTTCGTATTCCTCTAATTATAACCTCATACATATAGAGCCTCTAAATTGCTTTGGACAGACTCGACAATTTGGAGTTTCTCATTGATTGGTGGACTGCTCTTTTTTCTATCAATGGATTTAACTCTATATTTAAAAAAATATTAAACCATACAAATCTTCGTTCATATAATATTTTTAATATTATTTATTGCGATCATAAATATAATTCAAAATACTATTTGTAATAACTAGAGCGTGTATTAGATTCCATTTATCCAACTGTCTGTCAGTAAATTTTTAGAATATGTAATACAGTTCATATGATTTGCACAGTTGCCCTTTCCAAGGGGTTATCTGTTAACTATTTATATTACTTTTTATGCAAGCAATGTAGCTACTTCTTATTTTAGTGTTTATTTTTGCTGTATCAACGTTGTGTTATAAAAAATATTATACAGTGGATTTCTTTTCCTACAACATTGTCACTATTTCATAACTTATAGGACTTGGATGTATTCATAATTCTAGAAATTTCTATTTCATACCTCCTAGTCCTTAACATTTCTCCGGCTGTCATTTATCAGGGCCGGCAACCCACGATGACATTAGTTTCAACTGATGTGCTCTCCCAGTGTTGCAACACTGCTAAAATTATAATGTTTTCTATTGAAATAAACCACTACAATTTATCATATTTGCTCAAAAAGTATATTTTTTTTAATTCTATAAATCAAAATCAAAATGTTTTATCTGTTGAGGCTGAAAATAAAGTAGGTAATATAGGGTTTTAGCATCCTTTATTATTATACTGGTTTAGTTGGCATCACTGCACACTCACATACATTCATTCGTAGTTAGATGTTTAACCCTCTCCTACCTCTGACTGTTTATAATAGCTTTTAAATCTAACCATAGCAGATGAATGAAGTAAATAAAATAAAGATTTTTATATTGTTGGTAACTTTTTTTAAAAGTTACCAACAATATAAAAATCTTTATCCTAAAATCCTAAAACTGTCAGTGGTGATACAAGCAGCAAAAATAACGAAGAAATGCCCACCAAAACCAAGTTATTTAAAAATAGAGGCAATGTAATCATTAAAACCACAAAATATTGCTACTGTCCCTATTAATTTGGCATCCCACTGTATTTATGGTTCCAAAAAAGATACTGATTCTTTACAGGACATAGCTGAATCGCAGATAACTATATTGAGAAAATGGCAACCGCAAGGAACATTTAAAGCTCTCTGAAAGTCTTATTATATATTGCCAAGTCAGCACCATAACGAATGTTATTAATTGTCTCATTGCTGACTTTAATTCCTTTTTGTCCCTGGGTTGCTCCTTTAAATATGGTTTCAGAGTATAATTGAAAAAGAGTAGAAGAGATCCCTGTCTGACGTTTCTCTCTATTGTAATATTTTATTTTTGCTCCCATTCAATGTTTATTACATTTTTGGGAAGCTTACATCTCTGTCATCTAGTCTGATCTAACTTAGTCAATTGATATCATCCAAATACAATTTCATCTTTATTGATTTGAAATTGAACTTTCCTAATTGATGATTTTCTTGATTTCGCAGTTGCATTGTGTACAACAGCCAGAGCAGAATCACGTGGAGCCGTAAGGACTTCAGACCTTTGCCGAGCAACAGTCGACAAATCGACAACAAACTTACTCTAAGAAATGTACGTAGATGGTAAAAGTGTGAATTTAGAAGACTTTAATTTTATTACATTTATTTCAGGTCACCAAAAGCGATAGCGGATACTATGAGTGCTTAGTGCACAATGATCAAAACGTAGTTGTGTCCAGAACAGAACTGTTTGTTGAAATCCTCCGACCGCCCCGTATCACTCTCCAACCGCCAAAACAAGTTGTTAGCCCAGGCGATTTGGCATATTTGAGATGCGTGGCGACCGGTGATGAACCACTGGATGTGTATTGGAGACCAAGCGTAGGAGACTTCCCACCGTAAGTCTTATTTTTTTGTAGAGTATTGGGAATTTGTAACATTGACTACAGTATGGATGGTAACGAACTTCATAGCACATATTTAATGATTGATATGAGCCTTATATACCAATCTAATTACAAATTTTATTCACACATAGAAAATATATTCAGTGAAGAGTATGACCTATTGTGATTTCAGACACGTGACAGAGAACCAAGGAACCCTGACATTTGAAGGTATCAAGGTAGAGGACGCCGGTAAATATGTGTGCACTGCGATGAACGAAATAGGAAAAGCTGACGCCATCGCCGAAGTAATAGTGACCGGTAACATACTTCCTATAATTTATACTTTAAGATTTTGATGAAAAAAACATCACTGGTAATCATAAACATTAAATTCAAGGTATCACTGAAAATCATAAACAATATTTGGTTATGATTGGGCATGAGAATATTATTATATAAACGGAATTCAACACGCTATTTAACTTTGCGAGATGTGAGAGCTTGCGTATTGCGTCTTTTCTTTCTTGCATTTCTATTGCTGACGTCGTCGTCATCCTCTCAGGCGTAGTCTGGATCTTATCTCGGCCGCTGCAAACGCAGCTGAAAAGTCTGCAGCGGCTGAGATAAGGGCAAAATTACCCCAACATTGGAGGTCGAAACGTCAGCAATACAGATGCGAGTAAGAAAAGGCGTGATACGCAACAAGCCCTCGCATCTCAAAAATCTAAGTAGCGTGTTGAATTCCGTAATAAATTTAAACAATTACATATTAAAATATTGTTATATATAGAAAGATCAATTATCATTTTAAGCTTTATAATTATTTTTCTAATTTAAAAAAATCTTAGTATTTGTGTATTAGAAATATAGTCAATGAAATTTAATGTAATTCAGTTATGTATTTAAATTTTTAAAGCAATTCTAATAACCTCAATAACTCATGTAAATAGTGCTGGGTGTATAGGATCCCATAAGAAGTGACGTAAGGGTAAAAAAAATGTTGGCTTGTGAAATAGTTAAGTTTTATAGCATTAAAATTTAAAAAATTGTATAACACTACCTTTAGTTTTTTAGAGTATCTTATTAATAATAAAACAATCCCACTCTTAGCTATTATACAACTGATACTTCTAGTTATGTCACTGATTTTGATATATTTTTGGACTTAGGTTTTATTTTAGTCTTTTTAAGATTTGAATAATGAACTAAAATTGTGATAATAACACTTTTTTCTCCCTAGTTTTTTTTCCGTTTGTGCGTTTTTTTTCAATATACATACATCATTTTCATTCGCCATATAATAAATATTCACATTTAGCATGACTCATCCCGTTTTGTTTGGCATGGTACTTCAGAATTCACAACTACAAATAAAAAAAGTATCGACGGACGACTCGTGGCACCGGTAAATTCGAATATAACGTTGCATTGCAACGGAAAGGGAACAGTTTGCTGGTCGAAGGCGAACAGCGAATTGCCCCGTGCCTCTTACCAGAACTCGAAGGGTGATCTCATTATCACCAGGCTTCACTCTAGGGATTCGGGTCGGTACTTATGCCAAGTAAAAGATGACCAAGGCAGAAAATCGAATAGTACAGTTTACCTAATCGTCACCGGTCAGTAAAAACGAAACATCACATAATCACTATGGGGTCACTTGATTAACCAAGCTAGGGGCTTAAAAGCAATAACACGTATGTTTAAAAAAAAAACTATTAATTTACAGATTGAAAGACATTTTAGAACTTTGCTGAATCGGACATCGGACATGTTTTTTCAAAAAAATTGCAATGGGTTTAAGCTCTTTTTGATTTTACACCCATCAATTTACGACAAAAAACAAAACTTTCGATATTCATAATATTATGTATCAGCAAAAATTATTAAGCAAAGTACATACACTTAACAGCTTTTCACTTTAAACATACCAGGGTCGGATTATTATTTAACCAAAAAATATCACTACACTGTAACGTTAAAAACCCATTAAATAGCATAATTAATAAATGTCAACAAACAAATACTTGATTCTACGATAGGCAACTTTATGTGAGTTACGGTGGCAACCATATGTTCCGGTTCTACGATTTATTGAATATGCCATTTTTTAAAGTTACAGTGGGCGATGATTTTTGATGTTATATAATGAATATTATCTACGTTTGTAAATGTTGAAATAACTGGAATATATGTATATATTTATAAGTCATTATCATAATTAACTATTTTATATTTCACTACAATTAACTATCACATGTTATTATGTCATTAAACCGATTGTAAATTTATGTCCATCATCTGCTTAATCCTAACCCCGTGTATAGATGTACAAGTGAGTTTTATTTTGTTGTCAGTTGACTCACGAAATTATATGTTCCAATAGAAAAAAAAAATACTAGAACTCATTTATACAACTTTTGTATAATTTTATCTTATATTCGAATTCTGTGTATTGAAATTACTTGGAATTCGAATGTAAATGAGCAAGAAGCAAGTTGTTGCATGATTTATCCATATAGCTTAAATTAACAATAAAAAATGACTAATTGCAAATACAGATTCATAGCATGTGTGTGTGTGCATTTTTAATAACTTGAAAAGATTGGTAACAATGATTGCAAAATTAATCATTGTAAATATAAATACTCTTTGTAACTAATAATGCTTGTAATATAAACATATAAAGATGAGTATATATGATTTTTTCATTATTCAATATATAAATTACATAATAGTTTATATGTAATTCTAACAGTGTAAAACATATGTTTCAGGACCTTTGATGAATTCTGTGATCATTAGACCGGAAACGCTCTCGATAAAAGAAGGAGAGTCTGTGGTTGTCGAATGCAAAACGACTGGTGAAAACTTCAACTTAAGGTGGTCAAAGGAGTCGTCACGGGAAAGACCTAGCACACAAGTAAGTACAATATTAATTTCATACACCATATCTCTTTTGTAAATAATAATGTAGTTCTTAAGTTGCTTTACCATCTTAAAATTAAGTAATCTATATAAAACGAAAACATTTTATAATCCCATAATTGTTAAGCATCTGCTTCCTGCATCTTGTTTTCTAAAAAGAAAATAAATATTATAATACCATGTGGGAGGAAATTAAATAACATACAAAATACAACACTTAAGAAAATAAAATATTTTTATTTATAAAACGAACGTTTTTAGTGTCATTATTTTAGGATTATTTAACGGAGTTACAAATTTTTTTCTATTTTGAATAGCCAACATTTTGATACAAGATGACGGATCAGGCTAGCTAACGAACCTAGTCAAGATATTTAGAAGATCTATTTTTAGAAAATGTTTCATGTTAACGTTTTTTAAAGATAAAACACAAAGTTGTTCAAACCTCATTATGAGCCATTGAAAAGTATTAGAGAATCATCTTAACGAAAGAATATTATGAAATCCTGTATGAAATATTAATATATTGCCAATCAGAGGAAAGCATATTTTAAGAAGTTTCAGACATTTTAACAGAAAAATATTCCATTCCCGAGTCTCCATTGTAATGAAGGTGAAGAAAACAAAGAAGCACGGGCATGAGCACAATGATTTTAAAAGTTTTTTAATATTTTTAGTGGCACACACCCATCTCATATAGTTTTTATTGTGTTTTAATTTAAAACATTTATACTTTTCAGCCAATCGCTGGAGGTTTACTGCTACTAATCTCCAACGCTACATCTGACCACACTGGAACTTATCGCTGTGATGGAAGAGACAGAAATGGATCACCACATTTCAAAGACTTCACACTCTATGTTGAGACAGGTTTGATTGAATTCAATAATAATCCAATATCCCTTATCTAATTCCTATTTTTTAAAAAAATGCTATTATGCTTTCCAGATTCAAAGAGATCAGCTACCCTGCTAGACGTCCAAAACGATGAAATTTATGTAGCACCCATTGGCTCAATGGTTGAAATGCCTTGCTCTACAGATATTCCGCCTCCGGTTACGTACGAATGGGAAAGACCGCATATTGAACTATCAAAGAGCATAAAACACAGATCAGTAAGTTTATATTCTTATTACTGTTATTGGTTCAATTTGTTACTAATTTAATTTTTCACGATATATATAAAACTGCTGCCAATTTACAGTACAATAGAGCAAACTTTTAATTTTTTATAATATAAACTCAATAAACATATTGTTGATAGCTTTTATATTGCAATTTTGCTTATTCTAGTTAATTATATACACTTAACTCACCTTATAGATAGTTTTACTTCTTCCAAATTTTAAATTCGTAAGACTTCGATTCATTCATAATAACTTATATTTAAAACATTTTTAGCCTGTTTTGAGATTGACATCTTTGACGGAAAACGACGCCGGATATTACACGTGCAAGACCAGTAATGGATGGACAAAGTCTGAGAAAAAGGTCATACTGAAAGTGAGTCATGTGGTTCCAAAGTTTGAAGGTGATGGTTATGTCGAACTCAAGACCTTAGTCGATGTCTACATGAAGTTTGATATTGAAATTTCGATCAAGCCTCAAGGTGAGCTTAATGCTGTTTGGTTTAATTATATAATGTTTGTGATCGACAATGTGGTTTTCGAATCGTTGCAGGAGCAAACGGAATTATTTTGTACAACTCTCAAAGACCTGGAAGGGACAGCGGAGACTTTGTGGCTTTATCCCTAAACAACGGAGTACCACAGTTCCACTTCTCGTATGGAGACGAGACGACCGTTATCCGCGCCAATGAAACAATATCGATGGACGAATGGCACACGATTAACGTCATTAGAATTCGTAAAGATGGTGAGTGAAAATTGTATAATTTGCCCTTTCCAATTATTATACATCTATAAAAAAGCTTGATTTTCTTGAGCTTCTAAAATTTTTGTTTTTCTATGTCATTATCAGTATATAAGTTATAAGTTAACTTGTTTTTTTTTTGTGTAAAAAAATACATTAAAAAATAGTTACAGCAAACCGCTTCCTAAATATTTTTAGCTAAAGGTCCTCAAAGATCCTCTATATATGTATGTAACTAACTTTTGCTTAAAATGTTTGTTTCAGTTTACATGAAGGTGGATAACAAAGCATCGTTCAAGGGCATTTCCACTGGAGTACAGCAAGGTCTTGACCTCTCGGAGCCTCTTTACATTGGCGGCGTGCCCGACACCAATCAACTACCTGACAGATTCCAACCAAGAACAGGGTAAGTAATACAGACTTCCAATTTTTAATACAAAATTGGCATTTTTTTTCAATTGGACCTCTAAAACACTTTCAGATTCGTCGGTTGCATCGGAAAACTTATGAGCGAAAATACCGAAATAATGATCATGAGAGACGCTAGAGACAAAGTGCGCGTCGACGAGTGCGATTCGTGCAGTGAAGGTGTTTGTTACAACAATGCAGTCTGTCTGGTAAACACATTAATTTATATGTCTATGGTATTTGTGCTATAATTAATATATAACATATTCAACTTCGTGCGATAAAGTTGTGTTAATTTAAAATATTTCTTTTAAATGAAAATGAATAATAATTTCAGAAGTTAATAACGTGGCATCTCAGTGACTTAAAGCTTCAACTGCTATTTTTATAGGAACGAATACTTAATAAATACTTTCCATTACGTGATCAATTAAAGATTTTCTGGTGCAATTTCGTAAATTTAAAAACTTTAGATCATAGGTATTAAGGATATCCACATTGTCTTTATGTCGAGACATAAATTATGCTCTACATCAAATTCGCTCTTTACATATTTTTGTAAAATTGTACCTTTCGCTGGATTTTTTCGAAATAAGTTGATTATTTTTTGAAGCTCATTTAGAGCCTTATTAAAGCTCGGTTTCATACATAGTCTTTCATTTGGAATTTCTGCACTTTCATTATTTTCAGTCATTTTCCTAAATATATTGTTCATCCTCGTTGTCCTCTTCATCGGAATCTTCATGTGTTTGACGTTCATCCTCTTTCCGGTATAAAACGTATATAACAACTAGATGAATTGCATGATTTAGGCAATGTTGATTTTGGACAGGACTCTCACGTCCAAATTTTTTCATAATGCTAGCTCCATTAGTTGTGACTGTCACAATGTCGGTTTTAAAAATAATTTCAAAATCTTTCAAACGATTCAGATTTCAGAAGAATCACATCTTCCTGATATGAAAACTAGTCCTAAATTGAAAATATAGTTTTCACTATAGCTCATGTAAGTTATGATGGCTATTTAATTAAACGACAGTTTTTGGAGAGCTGGCGGGGACGCTGCGTGCTAATCCTTGGCCATGGTGAGAGAGAGAGAGAGAGAGAGTGTGCTGCCAGTTGTTAAAAACACCCGCTTCTCAAGTTGAGCGGTGGTGTGGCAGCACTCGGAACTGTCAGAACGCCGCCACATCACTATGAATGAACGACGATATTAAAATACCTTCTACTTCGTAAACTCATAATTTCATTAAAAAACAAATGTAGGATATATTAAATAAAATTTGAATCGGAAAGTCTCGAGTCTCGGGTTATTTTTTTAAATTCCTGTGACTCGAGACTGCAAAAAATCAAAGAATTCCCGAGAATAAATTCTCGGGTTGTCTCGACACAGAATCCCTAGTGCAAATGCAACTTCATTTACTATCAGTTTCAAACTAGAATCTGTACTAAAGTTAAACAATATAATGAAGAATTGTTACTTTTGATTAAATTTCTATACTGAGCACGTTCTTTGCATTTTTAGGAAGCTTTAACGGAACGGGGCTACATGTGCCTCTGTCCCGAAGGATACTCAGGTCTTGATTGTAACCAAAGAGGTGAAGCTTGTCGGCCTGGGTTGTGTGGTACAGGACGTTGCACAGACACTGCCAACGGCTTTAACTGCACTTGCCCCATAGGATTCATTGGCGAACGGTTAGTATCTATTCATGTATATCTTTGCCATTGAATTTTCATAATTTAAGTATTCTCTTCATAAAAAAGGTGTAACATCTTCATTTATTTGTTTCTCGTGTGATCTAAAGCACCAAACTATAAATTGTATTTAAATCACAGATGCGAAACCCGTTTGTCTATTGAGTATCCTGCATTTGGTGGAGGTGCCTACATAGCCTATGCGCCTCCAAAAGCGACCCGTCACATGAAAATGAGCTTAAAGATCAAGCCTAACTACCCCATCAAAGATGGACTTATTCTCTACAGCGCTGAGTCGAGAGGAGGACACGGCCATTTTACGTCTCTTGCCGTAAAGGACGGCTACTTGGAGTACAGATGTGACGTTGGATCGGGTGAGCAACTTGAGACATTTTTCTCACCCTTAATTGCCTGCTTCTTTCTTAAATTTTTTTCATCTTCAGGTGCGGCAGTTATTCGCAGCCAAAAACCTCTGGTTGCTAATCAATGGGTTCACGTGAATATATCCAGATTGATGAACATCGGAAAATTGTATGTAGAAGGACAAGAGTTAAGGACAATAACTGTTAACGGATCAAGAGTATGTATTTTTATTGTTTTTTTTTTAAATATTATTTATATGTTATATGATCCAAATATAATTGTTGTCTACAGGCTCTTTATTTAACCACACCTCTGTACGTTGGAGGATACGATAGCAAGTGGCTGACGATCAACAAGGGAACAGGAGTTGAAAGCGGTTTTAACGGATGCATCGCCGATGTAATTAACTTTGGAAACAAAAATGTAGCTTTCATGCTATTCAAATATCTCGTCATGTTTCAGGTGGAAGTGCTGGGTCAAAAGCTTGACATAATGAACGGCCCAATCAAGTCTGCAAACATCAAAGAATGCTCGGAAGAATCAAACGACAACAATCCGTCGCGCAGAGGAGACATGTACCCTGAAGAGAATGAATCTTTCACAGAGGTATTATGTTAATTTATTTGTTGTTAATGTGTCTGTAGATAACATCCGACACCTATTTTCACCTCAAAGAATACCAAGAGAATTTTATTTGTAGAGGTTTCAAATTATTAGAATTATAATAGTGTTGCTACGTTTTACGAATTGAATGTTAGAACTAGAAGAACATGAAAATCTTACTTTTTTGAAACCGACTTATTCAACTTTAAAATGAGTGGTAATATATTACAATTAACACATTTCTTTGCGACTGCGATGTATTGGGATAAATTCATATCCCTTTTCGTTTGTAGCTTTTTTGAATTCAGTCTTTTCCGAGTAACTTAAAATGTTCGAGTCTTGATTTTTTTATTTCGTCTGGTAATTCCTGATATAAATCTTCATCCTATTTCTCTGATTGCCTGTATCCTAGATTTCATATCGATTTGCATAGAATATTTAATATTTTTACGAATAGCTCAATGATCATACTACATTGGCAGCGGCAATGGCAATAAGCGAACGCAAAAAACCATTGTCACTTCTCAGAAAGCAAAAATTCACATTCAAATAAATAAACCTGCGTCATCGCCATTGTAGTTGACATACTCGGTTAGAGGTTTTAACTAATTTGTGAGTATTTTAACTTTAAGTAACATATTGAGTGTTATTGTAGCGCACATGGAATTTATATTATTTATCTTGTTATTCTTTGAGCGAAAGAATACAAAGACATTATTTTTCTAAGCCTCCAGTGTGTCTAATGCATGTTTTTCAATGCCTAAAGTGCATTTACATCTATAGATAGACTTACCATAATTGTGAAGCTCTAAACAGGGACAACTAAAAAAAAAGGAAATCCCTGCAACCACTAAGACCGATGGTGTGAAACGGGGACAAAACCAAAAATAAGAAACATACATAAAATGATAATATATCTGTAGAATTATTAAAATTACTAAACGAAGAAAATATAAAAACGAAGACGTTATTCATTACGATCGATCAGTTTAATGAGTCACACACTTGAAATACTTCTCAAAATCATCCAAGAGATAATCAAACACAAGTGCAAAAGCATAATTACCGATTTACAATTTAGATTCAGTGGTGGGTTGGAAACAATAGATGCATTGTTTTGTATGAATATATTCCTTCAAAGATCTAGGTAATTCAGGAAGAAAATATATAAATAACATGGATGGGACTTGGTATCAAAAAATTGTTTCGGCTTGCCCAATATAAGGAAATAGTAGTTACCTACGTCCAAAGACTGATACGGCACCAAAAGATGATTATCACATTGCTTTTATCTATGGTATTTGTCATGGTTTATAATTCTATGCTTTTGATTTCAGGTTGATGTGCTATGCCCACATTGCATAAATGGAGGCTGGTGTCGACCTGAAGACCCTGATCGCTGTTTATGTCCTGATGGCTTCCAAGGCAGCAATTGCCAATTCAGAATCACACCGACCAACGGATACAAACCATGCGACGCCCAACCTTGTCAACGCAACTCAACTTGCAGACCTCTAAGCGATAACCTCTACAAGTGTGATTGTCCCTTAAACACCGGCGGATATAACTGCAAGGACTGTGAGTACCTCCATATATCGACTTCCAATAACAAATCAACAACTAACGTGTCATTTTCAACATACAGATCTTGAGTTGGGAGAGGACGTTTCGCTCAACGGTGAAGGTTATGTTGAACTGCCAGCATCGCTGTTCCCGCACCGAGATTACCGAATTCCTGAAATGATAGCAGTGGCTATCACCACCGAATCCACCGATGGTCTTTTGGTATTCCAGGGAGAAAAAGGAAGGATGTCCAGCGGAGACTTCGTAATGTTGAATAGTTAGTAACTGGTTAAAATATTATTTATCAAAATTTGACCTATTGAAAAATCAATGGAAAGCTAACCCAATAATAACAAAGATGTTATATTAAATTATAAGAAAAAACAATTGTGAACAAGTACTCTTATTGTGCCACAAAACTACGGTATAGAATATGCTGTTACATTTGTGTTTTAGTTAATGGAGGATATGCAGAATTCCAATGGGAACTTGGCACTGGAGTGAACACCATAGCAAACAAGAGAGTCTTCATAGCTGATAATAAACGGCATAAGATCATAGCGAAGCGTATCGGCTTTGACGTGTCGTTGGAAGTTGACGATATTGAAGAGAGGGCTAGCGGTTCTGGAATGAGCGTCATACTCAATGCTGATAGCAACATCTACATTGGTTTGTATCTTTTTTTTATTTTGTGCATGATGTATTTTTCCTTGAAAATCTAGCTATATGCAAAGTGAAAAGTGGGAAAGGACGATCATGGAGATGACCTTCCTCTGTGATTAAATACAAATGCGCTTTTAATTTTGTAGATACTGATAAAAAAATTTGAAATATCAACAAAGTCATAAAATTACTACATTTTTTTCAGGCGGATTACCAGTGAACATGACATCGTTTGGAATCATTGGTTTTAACGGATGTTTACATCAGATTGAACTCCAAGAAACTACAGATCATCCAGCCATCAACCTAGGGAGGAATGCGATCGCTTCTAGAAATGCAGGCCATTGCCCAAAGTTTGTATTTCCAATTTTATAAAAAAAACATCCATATAAAATAATAATATTAATATTTGCAAATCTTTTATAAACCATATATTTTATACGTGAAATATCCTGTATGTTTCGAATACATAGAACTAAGATAAGTGTGGCATGTTATTTTTGAAAACTAGATGTGTTCAAAGTATAGAGAGTTATTGTAAAATTGATTAGTCGTCACAAAACTTTATACTACGATTTTATAAAAAAATACTCAAGCAGATATAAATGTATATGTGGGTTCAATATCATAATTTAAATATAGATATCAGTAAAAACTAACATTATTGTATGTAAAATCTAAAAGTTTGATAAAAATAAGCTAATCACAACTAGTTACTTATTAATGTACTTAAGTTAATAAATGCCCACTAAATTTTTTACCAGGATAGAGCATAGAAAATCTGTTTTTGTTAAATGATTAAAATTACGCATAATATTATCTCATCTAATTAGTGTTGAGTTAGTGCTAACCAAACCTTCATATTTGAAACATTATAAAACAGGACATACATATATCTTTATGCTTATCTCAAAAGTATATTTCCTTAGAGCAAATTATTCACATACACACATTTTACAATAACAATTTTACGAATTCAATACCTCTCTTAAACTTTGAACGAATTTTTCAATTATCAGGCGATAGCCAATTATGAAAAATTACATTAATAAAAAGCAAATTTTCACAATCCGATGAGTAGACTACACTCCCTTAACCTAGTTCACTTTATTGTAGCTTGTATGAAACAATGTTTGTACCTGCAAGGATGTTTCACGTCAAGACATTGAATGCTATTTGTCTCTTTATTCACATGACATATGTATGACTTTTTTATTGCCGCAAATTTTGGAAAGCAGCAGCATGTCTCCTGGATCGCCGTTGTTCTGGGAGCAGTTTGACGCCGTGGAATCCCCTCCGCCTGTGTATATACCACATCCCCACCACTTTTATCCTCGTCCCAGCTCAGCCACCAACATTTTCATTTGGTCGTTTACAATACTCTTTAGTTTTTTGTTCCAACTGTTGATTTCTAAATATATGTTTGTACATCCGCACAGTGAAAAGCGGCCGCTCGGACAAATAAGTAAGTTACCTAGTGCACAACACAGTGACATTTTTAATTAGCAATGGTCAAGTAAACAAAAGTGAGCATTTTAAATTAGTTTCGAAAAATAATGTACTAAGGTGAGCCGAATGAAAACCTGGAATATGTTTTATCATGTAATTTAATAAACAAAATGAGTCACTCGCTGAAACTTCTGTTATACCGCATTTACAAATTCGCACTCGTGTTTAGCTCGTCACTCGCTACAACACGTCGAGTGTCCAGTACCGGATTTAATAGAGGTTTCTTTCCTCCTGCGATGGCTGCGAAATATAGCTATCAACGAATTTCTTTTTATCTTTAATTCATCAATGGATACATTCAAACTGGACGATACGAGTCCATGAATCGTGGACTTTTTTCTTGTTTTTATGCAGTGGATGCTTCGGGTTCCAAATAACAAGTTCATCATGGTACAGTTCCAAAAATTCAAACACTCGAGCGTTACTCCACTCCATTTTTCAAAACATAATAAAAAAATGTTAATAGACCACTCATTGCGAACTGAACAATGGCTGTGTAAATATGTACTGAATTCGCCTCGTTCAGCCTTTGACCAAAAAAAATAGCTCCCAGCGCAGCTATGAACGAGGTGAATGATGAGTGTACCGTTTACACATTTGCCTTCCTTGTGGCATGGTAAGCTTGTTAATAGACGGAGATAAAATTGAGAGGGTAAAGTGTTTTAAATACCTGGGTAGTTAGGTAAATGACGAAATGGATCCTGACTAATAAATTATAATCCCCATCGAAATTAATAATATATTTCCCAAATCATATATTAAACAGTTATTAAAGTACATCAAATTTTTCAGTTTGTTGCTTGTGAATGATTTCCTTTAAAAAACCCTGAAAAAACTTATATTTCATACATTTTTTTCACAAAAATAAGCGATTATTATGTAAAATATTGTAAATATATATCAGACCATTTTTACTGATGAAATTCTATGGAATTATTTCTTAACCAAAAATAAAAACGAGTATTACAAAGTAAATCTAATTACACTATTGCACTGGTTGTTTTATTAATCTTTTATTCTTCTTTTTATTTTAAGGTTAGGAGGAGAATAACGTGAGCTAAACATGAAATTCCTATACATGAACTGAATAAAACTTATGTGTATTATTCTGAAGTTGCTGTGTAACGCGTGCCATGCCATATAGATATAAATTATAATTTTAAGCTCTTTTTCGTGTTAAATATATATTTATATATATATATATTTAAAAATATTATTTATTTTAACGTGAGTTATTTATATATATATATACATATTTTTTTGTATTTACGTTTTATCTCGACGTTTCTTGAAGTCTCAATATTTTGACGAAAATGTCTTTCGATATCCTCAGAAGAAAATTATTTTTAGTATACTTTTTTTATCTAAAACTTTTTATTTGTTAGATGATAAAGAAAGCGGACCAAAAATAATTTTCTCCTGATGCCAAAGACATTTTCGGCGAAATATTGAGACATTAAAAAATACCAACGTAAATACAATATTTATATATATACATATATATTTATTTATTTATTGAACCTGTGCGTTAAAACGAAAAATGCTTATTTTAAATATATGTATAAATATAATTTTTGAGTTTAAAATATATATATATATATAAATATATATAATTTATTAAAACACAATAATATTAAATGTTCTGTAAAGGCAGTCAGTCGTACATCTGTATTAATTTTTTATTTTAAGTTATTTAAATTATAGCGTTTTTTTACTGTTTTATATAATATTTTCTATTGGTGTTCAAAATGCTGATAATGTTGAATTAAGAAAAATAAATAAAAATATATGTATACATTACTAACACATTATCTATTAATAAGTATGTTTTAATGTACTGATGTTACAACGCAGTATTGTTTAATATTAATGAACAAATATGTATCAAAGTATTTTTAAATGAAAAAAATGATGTTTTTTCAATCTGTGTCATTCAATAATACTGCTAATAAAATGATTATATATACATATTAATCTCTTATTTCGCTTATTACCCGTTAAGCGCCGATCTTTTTGAAATTACTATGCTAGAAATAAACGATTCTAACGTTATAGCGGATGATAAGGTTCAAAATGTGTAATTCGGTGTTGCTAGTATAATGAAAGTGGGAGTCGTCAGTTTATAACCACAGAACTAGCAAATCAAGCAGCGACGCCATGAATCACGCATGCTTCAAAATCACAAACTTAAATTGTGGAGTCACATGTACCACAAGAATAATAATCATCACCAAATTCGTACAATCTTGTAGTATTTTTATTAAAAGCTTATAATAGTTTACATGTTTATTTTGAATAATATGCGAGTGAACAGTGGACAAGGCACCATCGGTCGCTGTCTTGCTTTTGGCCATAATGAATGAATAAATAAATATATAAATAGGCCCAATACAAAATTACAAAAGTTACGATTGCAATCCAAAAACTAAAGAAAATTCAGTCTGAGGTAATCAATCCATACTATAATTAATTATATTTCTGGCTTTATTGCCTGAATAATTAAGTAGAATAATTTTAAGATCTGCATATTAATTTGTTTATATGGATATGTGGAAGCACAGTTAATGTAAGAAATACTGTTAGAGGCATAGCATAATAAGCATGTAATGGTATATATATTTTCTTGTTGCACTCTTTCGGTTCATACGGAAGAGCAAGGACGATCACGTGAACCTCTGTGAAAGTTTTAATTTTCCAATTAAGTTTTATAATCAAGATTAATGTATACCGTTAATTACTATTTCTACTATTTTATTATTGCAGTTCATTTTTGACGAATCTGGTTTAACTGCACCATGTGTAGCTTTGCGCCACACGGTTCATGATAAATCTATGGAAACTTTTATTGTGCCCTTTTACCCAGTTACACCAAGAGCATAATAATTTTAACCTTATTATTTTATTTTTTACCTGTTTTTAAGATAGTGCTAACAATAAAGTAAAATTCTGATATTGTTTTATTATTTGCATTCATTTAAGCGACTTCTATAATATAGACCACCCTACGTTACATGATAATACATCATGCCAGACTTGTCATAGACACAATTGCACTGCTCCCCCCACCTCCCCTATAAACATGTGGCATCATTTATGAAAGCCATTTTTATTAATAATAAGAGACATCTTGGTATCTTTATTGAGAAATATTGTTGTAAACTTATTTATTTATTTAACTTAAATTAAGACCATCGTAACCCAACAGGTTACCCCAAGGTGTTAAAAACAATAATTGTATTATTTCAATACCATCGGTTAGGAGTCACAGAAATAGATCATTGTTATTGATACAATTCTTTAGAAACTAGGATCAAAGCATGTGCCGATGTATCGACATTTCTTCGCTGTCAACTGTCAAAGTTGAACGGTTGTGCGCATATTGCCGCGTAAATCGACCGTAAAGTATTAAAAAGAAAGAAATTATTGCATAGGTCTCAAAGTTATATATTCTTGTTTTTATCATAATCTGTATTGTTTTTATTTTAAAAATTTGTATATTTGGTGACACTGAACACGAATTTATTTTTAATTTTATTTATATGACATCTAAAGTTTGACATTTACTGATTTTACCATTGTGAAAAAAAAATAAATCATTATGAAACTGTATTTCAAATTTGACGTTAAAACGTTAACTAATTAAAAAGTTAGAACACCAAAAAGAAAAAGGCTATTTCTGTATTTTAGGGAGATAAAAACAATAGGTCATTTTGGAAGTTTTGTTCGTTTAGGATGCTGAAAAATACTGAAAAATGTCACCTCGGACATTTTCGTTCGAGGACAAATTAAATTATTTTTTTAAGAACAATCTTCCTTAAATGATGACGTTTGGTCACCTTATTTATACCTCCATTTATCGCACTTTTTACGTGTGTTTTAGTTTCAGACGCCACGCGAGTAACAGAGAAAGTTGGTTATTCGCTCAGGTACGACCAATGACGTAAATGTATTATGAGCGATTGACGACGTGTTAAGAAACATAAATATGTATTTATTTAAACATGCAGGTAAACAAATAACACAATGACAAACGTGACAGCCGGCGCTTTTGCAATGCTGCCAGACTTGAAAAACATATTCTCAATTTACACCCACAACACTTTTTCGTCTTTCGAATGAAATAAAGGCAAGAAATTAAATGGTCAGAATTTAAATTCAAATTTCGGGCAGAATATTATTAACAGCCTAGTCACAATTATGTTATTTAGGGGCAAATAAATATTATTAGTTTGAATAAAAATAGCATACGGTCAGAATAAATATATAGGACGATCATATGAATACAAAAATATTACAACATTTATAAATATAAATGGGCAATAAATTATTTACTTTATAAATATTTTAGCATTAGTCAGAACAGTTAATGCTGCATGAATAAACATAGATTTTCAAGATTTGTTATATCTGTTGGCAGTGTTTCTGATCCAATAAATGCTATCCATTTTATGTAATTTTCTTCTTTGCTTTAATTCTTTCTTGTCCCTTTTAGCTTATAGCGGTTGTTTGTAATTCTAGTGGATCTTTTTCTTATTCTGATTCCAATGTTTCATTTATTATGATGTGAGATACAGTTTTTTTTATTGTTTTGCGAAAAAAACATAATCCAATATCATCTGCCAAATACTTGTCTTGATCTGTATTGGGTATGTTAAAAAAACACTTGTGTCAATAAAAAATGTTAGGATCTATTTACCTAAAAATAAAGAATATTATATGTAGCGGCTATGCATATTTATAACACCCAATGCACGGAGTGCCAGATATGGCAATTTCATCATAACCTTTACTGCATGTAATGCCATATTTGGTCTTGTAAGGAAATCTCATTTATAATATGTTAACGATTGTAAAATTAATCAGTATATTTTTAAATTTACTTTAAAATATTTAACGTTCCTCGATATATTTTTTTAAAACGTGTAGTGTATTACCACAATTTCTGGTTTCGATGCCTGATGGCAAAGTGGTCACAATTATGTTACCGTATGCAGAAAGATAAGAAATAATCAAAAGAAAAAGATTTTGTAAATTAACTTGCGAGGCAATATTTATTTATTTATTTATTAAAATTATAACCATCGTGACCTGACAGGCAAACCTAATGCGTCACGATAGTCAAAAGTACTAATACATCATAATACATACAAATATAAACAAGACAAAACAACAGACACAAATCACCTTAACATGTGTGCATTGTCCCATAGGAACTGAACCAAAACTCCATATGTGCAAGAGAAAATGTCAATATTACTATGGACAGAATTGAGCAGATAAATAGCCTTGGCCAGAGAAGAGTTGGCAAGTGCTCCAGTTCTACACAGGCAAGAATAGTGGACGCGACCGAGAACTATAACCACCTTCAGGAGCCCACATTTGAAGCTGCTCGAGCACTGAAGGATTGTCTAAGATGCCCTTGAGCAATTTCCAGAAGTGTTTAATTACATAAACACTTCTGCGAGTCGACAAAGAAACGTATCCCAGGGCTTCCAAAATAAAAGCACTGGGAAACAAGAACGGATAATACCCGTATTCCTTCAAGTATAAATATCGAAGAAATTTACGTTGTACTTTTTCCAGCTTCAATTCATTACATTGATTCATTACGCCTGGGATCCAAATGATGGAGCGAATATATGGCACTGTATGCAATAAAGGATTGAACGTATGTACACATTGATTCATAGGTTGAATAAAAAACGTCCTCCTTTGCCAAGGATTGTGCTGAAATCTGAAATGACGTTTTTTGAGCTCCCGCAACAATTTGTCCTCCTCAAACAAAATTGATGACATTTTTTTACCTCCTACAATAATTTATTCTTCTCGAAAAAATTCAATATGCCTTTTTAATTTTTACTGTCCTTCTATGATATTTTCAAAATCTGATTAACTCAATTCTGTAAAAAGAACGTTATTTTAATGTTTGCATTATACTCACGTAGTGGATGAATTGGTGCATTGTCAACTAGCAAAAAAATATTAAATTCAAGATTATTATCTTTACAATATTTTTTACTTCTTGCATGGATGATGACGAATCCAGTGTATAAAAAAATATGTTATCATTTGTGCATTTCGATTAGACTTTCATATAACAGATAGCAATGTTTTAGAAATATTTTTAAAGACCTTGGATTTTCCTTAAAGTAAATTAAAGATAGTGATTTTGCAAGCTCAACAGCATTTTCACAAAGCATAAGTGCTATTCTATGTTAGTCTATTTTTAGATACTCTAGTTGGGATAAGTATGATCAATCTGATTTTTTTCTACATATACTGTTGTATATAAAACTAAGGTGACTAGCTTTTGAAAATATCAAAGGAGGATACTAAAAAAATGTTACCTCGAAAATTTTTGTAAATTTAAAGATTTTTGTAAATGAAAAAAAGGACAACAGGATAAAAGGGGTACACAATTTATGAGGACAATTCTCAAATGAGGACATTTGATCACCTTAACAATACTGTTGTTTAATTAAAATTGTATGTATAATAAGATTTTTTCGTATTTATAATCGTATATATAATAAGAGTTTTTCTTAATTTTGCGAAATTAAACTTAAATTTTAATCGGTTTTTAATCGTGTTGAGTCGGCCTTGCTTCTGTGAAAAAAAATACGTTTGATGTATTTTAAATGTGGCAACACCTAGCGCGTTAGCTAGTGCGCACAATGAGATGAGCGTCAGTGTTTTTCTCAGTGCGCATGCGTGGAGAAGTGTCCATCCCCACCCCGAGCGCGGCCATGTTCGAATCAAAATTCGAGTCGTCGCCGGTTTGCACGCGCGTCGCTGATATTAATTTCGAATAGTGAACGAACGCGCTTTGGCGAGTTAGAAACGTGACAGTCGGCGCCTACTTGGTTTGATTCGAAACTGTCGGCAGCTGTTGACGCTTGCGCACTAGCCGCAGTTTCGTGACTCGACGCCCGGCGGACTCCAGCGCCTTCCGTCATTTTGGTCGTTGGCTGGACGGATGCGACGTGCAGAGGATTGGTAATGCTCTTATAATATGTCAGCTCCTGACCCCGCGCACCTTTGCTCGCTACTATGTGGTCGGTCGACGCGGCCCCCGGAGCGCCCGGCCGCGTCGACCCCGCACATAACCTCAAATCATGCGGTGACGTCACGCGGCGTCTCATCGTAAACGTAGTTACAAAGTCGGCCATTTTGTTTGTTTCGAACTAAGTATTTAAAAAATACAAGCAGAACAAAATAGTTAAAATTTCGGCCATTGCTAATTTTTTTAAATAATTTTGTATATGTGTTATCTTATATGTCTTATGCACATAATTGAATATGTGTATGCGTATTATGTTTGCCTGCTGTATTGGATTCATCGAAAAAGTAACAACATCCAGTTTTGGTGAAACTGTCTTTTGTACTATTTTGCGATTGACTCTCAATTAAACTAGAAATTGATTTTTAAAACACTACTACTATTAAAAATGTATAACGATTCGCCTTCAATACTCTGAAGTTTTTCCTCATTAGTTCTTGCGGTTCACGTTTTTTTTGTTCCTCGTAATAACAATTGAAAAGTTATTAATAACTTTGAACTATGTAGTAACCTCTTTATCAATACGGAATGTATTACTCGCGAATTTTTTGTCAAACCCTTTCAATTCTAGAAGACCTAGCTGTTGAAATATGATGATAATTTTGTCATTAGCACACTATTTTAATTGCTTAAAATAGTGTGTTAATGACAGGCTCCTGATATTCTTATGGTATTTTTGGCCAAACTCTCATTGCCTTTATCGTAATATATAAAACACGGTAGAAATTAACCGTATATTAAAATGTCTAGATCATTTAAATTAGCCTCAATGCTATTGTTTTCACTAAAATTAAACAAACATTCTCCATTAAACATATACATTCCAATATATTTACATATTCATCACCGCTCGAAACTTAATTCCATTAAATGATTGCAAAAAAGTCAAGACAAAAGCTAACATTTGTGTCCTTGTGTCCTAAACAACAGAAGGTCCCATAGGAACTAGTGTTTCCTTCGTTTTATGTTAAAAGGACAATAATTGACATTGTTATATATCGCTAAAGGTTTGTTTTGTTATTGTATCACAAAATTGTTGAGGATTGCAATGGGAAAACCACTTATCCATGATATTGAACTGCTAATGATGATTCAAAACAAACTAGATGAGTTTGCTTTTAATAGTGTAATTATATATGTAAATTATTTTATGATAATGCAATAGTGTCAATAATTACGTTTTTCTTAATGCACATTATATATCCATCTTAAGACATTCCATGCGATATATAAATAAACTCATTCCTTCCTAATCGCCCATTGCTGTTATGAATTATTTAGTACTTGTGATACGGAGTATGAGAATACACCCTCATTTCTAAATATTATAGATTAAATGCGTTTAATTTATAGCGCGTGTAACGTAATTTATTTTTTACATTAGTTATTAGTTTGTAGGATTCTATTACATGATTAATAGGCGTTTGACTCAGCATACTGCTTATTTTAACCTATAAGACATATCCTTGTCACATTTAGCGGTATGTCGACGTCTTTAAAAGTCTCATGGTTTTCGCTGATAGTTTTGCAATTTGGAGATGCTTGTGTGACGCTCGATTGTGCTATCAATGTTTACATACTAAAGCTTAGCTAAAATAGCCTATACCTCAAGTTTCGAAGGTTCTCATTATTATATAGATTGTGGATTCTTCTGCATATTAATATTTTTAATTCATATGTGCACATATGGCGTTGCAAATGCGTTTTATTCTACTTAATCTCTTACATATTAAGTTTGTAAAGGGAATTTGGGTTCGTTGGAGTTTTGCCAATGTGTAATTTTTTGTGTTTTATTATCGTTTTCAGATTAAGAGCAATCAATGTCTTCTGATAAAGATATCATAGAGATCACAGTTTTAGAGAATGGAACTAAAAAGTCCAAAAAACAAAAGCATAAGAAGTCGTCGCGCAAGATCGTCGTCGACAAGAAAGAGAAAAAGAAACACAAGAAGCACACAAAGCATGCTTTGGACTCTGATGATGCGTCGTCCCCGAAAAAGCGAGACACGCAGCCGGTCGCGCCTAGCGGTGGATTACAGCTCACCTGTCTGGCGACCAAGAGCCGCAACGAGCGAAAGGCAAAAAAGTATCTCGAAAACAAGACTGAAGGGGGTGCCGCAGTGGTGTTGTCGGATTCGGAAAACGAGAAACATCGGTCGTTCGACGACGAGCTGAATTTAGACGAGTTGATGAAGCGTAAAAAGTTACTACAAGCGAGGCTGGGGGCTTATTTGACGGAATCAGGCGGCGAGTCTTCTGAAAAAAGCGCCAAAAACGCCACCGGTAAGCCGGCAAGAACTGTGATATTATTAGACGATTCTAGCGAAGATGACAAATCTGTATGCAAAATGAAAATAAAAGAAAAAAAGTCTTCGAAAAAGAAAGAAGAGCCTCCCAAGAAGAGAGAGACAGAAGACTTGCGTAATTTACTAAATCGAGAGGATAAGAAGCGGCGTACGGTTGAAGACAGCGTTAAGACAGTGAGCGATAGAAAAGAGAGAGACTACAGGAAAGATTCGGAAAAAGATAGGGAGAAAGAAGTAGACAGGGACAGACAAAGGCGGCGCGACAGGGACGACCTTGTGAAATACAGAAATAGAGAAAAGGACCGGCTGAAAGATAATAGGGATTATCATCGCAAACGAAGCCTTTCTCCGCTATATTCCAGAGATAAATACCGCTACGATGGTAAATCTCATAGGGATAGAGAGAACGATTACACTTATAGGAAAAGACACAGAACGGGTAATGACTCTTCTAAGAAAACTGACAAATTCAAGGTTTGTATTATTTTATTCTTTATTTTTACTGTAGTGATCTGTGATTTAATTTGTTGTTTTAATTTAACCCAGGATTCATTGAGCGAAGGGTTTAAAGCAGAAGCGGATAGCTCTAGCGACGAGATCGATATCACTTACGATACCGAGGATGAAGAAACCGAAGAACAAATAATTGAAAAACGACGAGAGAGGCGTGAACAACTGTTGAAGGTATATAATGTCCAGTTATTTATTTTTGTGCTTTTGGTAAATGCTCTAAGCTCAGCGTGTTTCATTGTTTTTTAGCGCTTGGGCGTAAATGATAATAAATCTCACAGTAAGGATAATCACGCAGTCAGTGTGCAAAATGCTCACGAAGTCTTGTCTTCGCCGAGTTTGCAAAAAAAGTCACCGGACGAGAAACATACGGTTGAAAGCGGAGATCGGAAGAGAATAGCATTGGACGAGAAGAGCACACTAGCCACTAACGGCAAGAGCAATACGACCAATGCCCAACCTAAGTCCAAATCGACGATGACCACCACCACCATTGCGAAGAATTGGGATATGTTTGCTGAACAGGACAACGTCGAGAATAATGACGTAATTAGAAATTTGTCATTTTAATGTACACCTGATAAAATTTACTAATGGTATTTTTTTACAGTCGCCGAGCTTCGGACTCATGCATCACAACTCTCATAAGCAGTCAGAAAATCCGGCTCTTACCGATAATTGGGACGATGCAGATGGTTATTACAGGTACAACTTTTATCTTAAATCGACTGGTGATAAAAGTAAAAATTTAAATTCAGATAAATGTTCAACAAGATTTTGCCAAAAAGATAAGATAAAGCTTTACAAAAAAAAATTCTCATTAAGGCAGTGTTGAAATTTTTTCTATGAATATATCCCACATATATTTGTCATAATGAAATCAGTTATTAATAAACTGAATTGCATACCAAGAAAATAAAAATGTGTCTACGTGTCGATATTTGCACAATGCAAACAAACAAACTACTAACAAATACAATGAAAAACACAAACGCACTTCCTTTGGAGATACACATTTGTAAAAACCAGGGCTGTGGAGTCGGAGTCGGAGTCGGAGTTGGAGTCATGGAGTCGTGGTGTTTTGGCCGGAGTTGGAGTCGGAGTCGGAGTCGTGAAAAATGAGCGACCCCGAACATTTTTTTATATAAAATGCATTTTTTTTAATTATGAAATTTATGAAATTTGAATTGCGTAATAATGAATGTGTATAGCATATGCATATAAAAGTGTAGACGAACACCAAAAATAGGAGTCGTGTTTTTTTTTTAACGACTCCACAGCCCTGGTAAAAACTTATTATTTATGCATATCATATAAAAATGTTTTTTAGAGGTATAGAACTTTAAAATGAAATAAAACACATACAGATCGTCTCTTATAATAAAGTATATACATTTTAATATTTATGTTAGTGATAATTAATAGTAAAGCTATTTTTAAATTCAGGGACATGAATAATTTTAATTATTTTTGTTTTTTTCTATTACTATCAATAACTAAATTAACCTATCCCTGGTAGACATTTAACCTGTTCAACGCCAAGCAAATTTCTATTAATTTGCTCTGTAGGCCACTATTTTCAACCCTTTAAATTATTATGAAAGAGAAACATTATTTACCTGGAAAATCACTGTTTACTTTCCTTTTTATTAATTTTAACATAAAAGTGAAAAAAAGCACAGAAATAACAAGTTTTAAAAACCACTGTCAGGGCTGCCACACACAAATATTATATGTAATTTATATTGTATGTTATTTATATTATATGTTTTTGGTTGTTTTTAATATTTGTATGGGACACAATAATTTCCGTTGTTTTAATCAAAATCTTTTATCAAAATGGCAGCTACTTCATATATTTAAAAATTTTCAACTTTGTCAAAAAAATTTAAAAAATAGTAAATATGGCAATAATGTTATAATATAAACAAAAACAAAATTCAAATTCAAAAAATGTTTTTTTTACAAAACATTGTGTTTTTTTTTATCATTTTAAAAAAATATTGTAGCAGCCTTAACAACGTCTGTATGCTCGATCGTAAATAATAAAAGAATGGTTCAAAAATTGCACATTTTAACGATAACATTCCATTTAATAGATGTCTCTGTATTAAATTAACGAAAAAAAATCAAATTTATTAATAAATGTGTCTGTAATAACATTTGCGTGCCTGCACGCGCTGGCGTTTGACGGTCCGACAGCTTTGGCTTGCAGGCACGTCACTGGCGTCCAAAGGGTTAATGTCAAAATTTCACAAATGAAATTTTTTGAACTACATGATAATTTAAAAGTTTAATTGCATCACAGATGTTTTTAACTATTTTGGTTGCATTATGTTAGAACTCAAGGTATAATGTAGGGTATTTTTAATTCACTCCCATCGTTGATTTAGGGTTAAAAATATCAAAACAAAAAATACCACATTAATGAAAAGAGCACAAGACACAAGCACTGTTGAAGATCACCGATTTTGTTTACAAAAAGTTACATATTTGAGTAAAAGTGAGAAAATCGATCTGTACTCATCAGTATATAAAATTTACATATGTCGTGCAACAGCAATTATAGTGTAAATAAATCTTATGGTGTCATTCTAGGGTTCGTATTGGCGAGATTTTGGACAATCGATATCACGTGTATGGTTACACTGGACAAGGTGTGTTTTCAAACGTCATAAGGGCAAGAGATCAAGCAAGGAGCGGAAGCGATGTGGCTATCAAGATCATTCGCAATAATGAAATTATGTAAGTAATATGCAATTTATTTGCAATTAACTAATCGTACGTAACGTTTCAAGTTGTATACGTAAATTTTTTCAGGCACCAAACCGGCCTTAGAGAGTTGGAAATGTTGAAGAAACTTAACGACTTGGATCCTGAAGACAAAATGCATTGTGTCCGTTTGCGGTGTCAATTCTTTCATAGACGCCATTTGTGTCTAGTTCTCGAGCCACTCACCATGAACTTACGTGAAGTTTTGAAAAAATATGGGGGTGGGTGCGGATTGAACGTTAAAGCTGTACGCAGTTATGCTCAGCAGCTGCTGTTGGCACTCAAGCTTTTAAAGAAAGCAGAAATACTACATGCAGGTATTTTTTTAATTTTTATACATTTTAATCATTTCAATTCTTAACCCATCGGCATACCTAACACCCCATAGTTACGCGTAAGTTGTGGTACAACATTGTATATAAATACATATTAATTTTGATTTATTGGGGCCAAGGATTAATAAAAACACTAGTTTAGAAGAAAAATATTTAGTAAAATTGCAGTTCCTTATACATACTAATACAAAATATTAAAAAATAAATGAGTTACTTCAAAAAATATTTCTTCGTATCAAGCTAATATTTTTTTTACTCCTTGCTTTGTAACTATAATGCGTTCTTTGTTGGAGTCTATGTTTGCTAGAATTTTTGGGCCTTTTTCGATTGAGATGAGACCTGTCAAGTTTGCAATTGTAATTTACTTTCCTGGTGAAACTGAGTTTGAAATAATCGTAGACGTAATCGTGCACTTTTCACACAAAATGTGCCCAAACAAACTCCTAGTGGATGGTATCAGAAGCTACTCGGTCCCCCTCTGAATATACTTCTCAATATACCTCTTTTTCGTCGTGGTCTTCTTCTGGTCGCCCAAATTCAATTTCCGGATCATTATCGTCATGCCCGTTTTTCGTCACATTTGACTTGAGGACTACGGGAATAAGTTCACTTTCTCCATCAAAGTCAAATGATTTTGATGAAGCGATGAAGCATACTTGTCCTTGACACTGGCCACAAACTTAAGAGCATTGTAACCCTACTTTCCACAGTTGGCGCCACAACCTTTCTTGCAATTGCAGAAGATTCTATTCAATAGTTCCTCCGGTGCTGGCGGCAATAATGTTGTCGTTCTTGTTCTGTAAAACCCACCTCCATTTCTCAGGCTGTAAATCCTTTCCTAACCAAGTTTGGATCTAGAAGTAGATCCGATTGATATGCCGACAGCTGCTTCACGCGTAGGTGAAAGAAATGATATTTGCACCGGTCTCTTGAGTTTGGTTGATTTGGTGAATTATGTGTACATTAAATTTTCAATACTAGGTTCTGATTTTGGACCATTTTCAAATAATATTTGGAGGGCAGTTTTCCAGTTGAAATAATATAGTTGGTTGGTACAAATCGGGATGTTTCTCGAACATTTTTATAATTTGCAGTTTTCCTTTCTTAAACACTGCAGATATTGTGTCAAAATAAAATATGTTCTTTAGAACGTGGATATTTGTCAAAGCTTTTAGATTAATACATGCATGTCTCTAAATTTCCTTTGTCAATTTTCTTTCAGAAAATTTCTTGCTGATATAATTAGGTTCGTCTTATTTAAATAACCACCAGATCAACATCTTCTCCAACAATGATGGTGGTCTTTTGTTGTTCAGATGCTCCTCTATTGCTTTTGTTTTTACTGTAGTCTGAGTAAGTGCCGAATACAATAACAATATTTGAACCGAAATGTATTTGCAAATAGTTGACGGTATTGAGAACGATGGAGAAAGTACCATCTTTGCTCCATACAACGCGATGCACAAGAAATCACCATCGATGATGTATGTTACATTATCCTGACCCAGTTCAATATTGACAAGTTCCATGTTATTATTTAATTTTGCTTTTGTACTCTTTCACATACTATTAATTAATTAATTCATACTTTAGATATTTCTTAAGATGATCGTCAAACTTTTTGTTTACAGTTTAAGCCTAATAATGTCCTTATTTAGAATAATTTAAGGCTGTAATTCACTGAAATTTTTTGAACCATAATATTTTAAAAAATATAGCATGAATAGGTGCCCCCCCCCCCCCACATATTAACAAATTTCGAACTGTAGTAGAAGGGTTAAAGTAGAATTTGTATTAGTTTTATCCACTCTGAATTTAGTATTTTTAATTGAGCCAAACACCCGTTGTAAAAACAGCATATGTTAAAAATTATTACAGGGAAGTTTTTGTCTTATTAAAAAATATTTCTTATTATTTTCAGATATAAAACCTGATAATATTCTTGTGAATGAAAGTAAAGCAATGTTGAAGCTGTGCGATTTTGGATCCGCATCGAGCATCAAAGATAATCAACTGACACCGTATTTGGCGTCTAGATTTTATCGGGCTCCTGAAATTATACTTGGAATACCTTACGACTATGGCATCGATATGTGGTCGGTGGCTTGCAGTATCTACGAACTTTCTACGGGGAAAATACTCTTCAGCGGACAGTCGAACAACCAAATGCTCAAGTTCATTATGGAACTAAAGGGTAAGGTACCGCACAAGTTGATCAGGAAGAGCATGTTCAAGGCCCAACACTTCAACACCAACTGTGATTTTCTTTATCGTGAAGTCGACAAAGTTACAGAAAGGGTCAGTTGCTTCGTTGTTGATATTTATATTTGTCTTTGGTTCACATTTTAACATTTCAATTTGTACATAGGAGAAAATCGTCACAATGTCGTGTTTAAATCCAACGAGGGATCTGTTGAAGGAGTTGGCCGGCACGAGAGATCTGCCTCCAGATCATATACAAAAGTTAGAGCAGCTGAAGCAGTTACTCGAGGACATGCTCATAGTCGATCCTGCTCGCCGTGCCACCGTCTCGCATGCACTCCAGCATACATTCATCAGAGAGCCGATATAATAGTTAGTAAATAGTACAAATTCGTGTATTTTTTGTTGGGTTCTTTTAACCCACTACGAGCTCCAATAATTTGTATATATGTGTACTTTGAAGTTTCATACACAAGTGGAGCTGGTATTTGCACAAATGAATTTAAAACTTGTTGTAATGGATATATTAGTGCCCCCCACTATGAGGCTAGCGAAGCGGTTTAGAAATTTTTTGTTAGCAGTTTATTTAACAATACAAAAAGTTTGTTTACAGCGTGCCATAATATAATTGTAGTACAACAATGTAACGATGTAGCCTGCCAAATGATTTTATTTGCCTCCTTAATGCGCTTTGCCGTCCTTTTCGAAGTTCTAGTGGGAATCACCGATATATACATATGTATGGCAATGTACTTTAAATTTATAAAATATACTACTGCCTTTTTTGTATCACATGGGAATATTTAAAAATGGGTATTTCTGAGATTATACCAACTGTATTGAATATCTCATGTTACCGGTACAAATATACAGGTAAAATAATACTTTTTCTCATACAATAATACTTTTATATTCAATTGGATTTGCTTAATGACTCATTATCGTACTCATACTTGTTAAATATAAATTAATTAACACTATAAAGGCCGCATAAAATTGCTACAAACTTACGCTAATGACCAGCGATTTTTTTATGTATTTTTTACTTTTTTGAAAAATCGCTAAAACTTTTAAAGTAATCGTTCTATAATAAAGATTTTTTGGCATTGTGCGTAAAATGAACCAATAAACATGAATTATATATTGGGAAGCTGTTTTCAACCTTGAACATTGAGAACAACTGTTCAGGAAATGATTTTTTTTTGAAAAATGATTTTTTTAAATAAATTTTGAAATTTATTATTATAATTTCACTGGAAACAATAATACACTGGCATATAATACAAACATATGTTTTGAGGTCGTCTCCAGCTTTTATTACCAAAGACTGTAAGGCAAGATCAAGGCCAGCTATTCTAGATTTTACTGTCGTGTATCATATTACGAAGGGGCCCTCCCATTACAATATTTAAAAAAAAAAAAATTGATTTAAAACACTTGAATCTTAGCTGATTTCACACGATGTATGATGTATATGCTGGACCCGCAGCCAAGAACGGTCCAACCGTTATGTGGCCGCCAATGGTCCAACCCATGATGCCACATATGCATCACTGGCCACGAAAGTGTTCAAACATTAATACTTTTATATTCAATTGCATTTACTGACTTATTATTGTACTCATATTATCTGTTAGATATAAATGCATTAACGAGGAATACTTAACAAAGTAATCCTCATCCATAGACGTATTTTTCACAACTGTTTTTTCTTTTGTTCCGTTTTATTTTATTTTCTGTGGGATAAATATAAGCCAAGCTAATTATTATACTCTCTTATAGGTTTTCTTATATCCCCTTTCGCATAGAAAGGTTCATACATCTTTAGACACAACTATTAAAATCCATTGATTTCATTGTACTTATTTTCGCCAGCAATTTCAGACCAATGCAACTTACGTATCCTGAACAAATTTTTCTTTGTGTGTGATGAAAGTTTACTGGTTCTTTTTCTATTTTTGATACAAATATTCACTAGTATTTATATAAGTTAATACTAAATAATTCCATCAGTCAAGTGATAAATATATTTGCGCCCGGTAACTTATTGAGAAAAAAAATAACTAAATGATTTGAGTTAATGAAATTTATACTTTTATTTATTAAAATTGTAACATGTATTATAAATTATAATTGCAATTTAAAACTAGTCAACGGAATCAATATTTATTGTCTTATTTACGTATTATTTTGCGAATGTTTTGTTTTAAATATGTATTGTATTATTTATATGTAAAATTACAAAAATCCATGATTATTAATAATAAAATAAAAATTAAAATTGTCACTTTCTTGTTATTTTATAAATAATAATGTGCAATTTACAACTAGACATCATATTGTGTGTTAATTGTGAATATTAAGATTTAGCTGTAAATATGTAGTATATATTCGAAAATCCACGTTTTGTTCTATTGATTAAAATTGACACGTTTTTTTGTTATAAAATTAAAAATAATGTGCAATTTAAAACTAAAAAGAAACAAAATTGTGTTCCCTATGTGTATTATCTATTGTGAATAATAAAATTGGTTGTAATTATGTAGTATATATTATATTTTTTAATAAACATGTTATTATCAATGAAGTTTTTAATTTTAATTATAATAATACCATTTCTAAAGAAAGCTGTCTTTATAACTAAAAATAAAATGTTTTTTTTAATCTGCATTAGCAGATTAAATAATGGTTCTTGAGCTGAGTACTGCAAATTTGTTTAAATTTGATAGCTTTAGAAAACAAAAATTAAAATGGTATTTAAAAAAGTGGAAATCACATGACAGCGAGGAAATTAAAGTATTATGTAGAACGGGGGCTCCCAACCTTTTTGTATTTTAGAGCACATTCTAAAATATCGGTAGGGCAGCAGACACCACCTATCTACCTAGATCGAGTTAATCTATATATCGCCTCCAGTATTGTCATTTTTTTTCCAGAATTTATTAAGCAAATCGTCAACTTCGTTACAAAGAAGGCCATTACGGTAATGTCGCTTCTTAAAAGATGACTGTTTGATCCATGGGTTGAATTAAAAATGTAACATTAGATGATAAGAATTTTTCTACCATAATGCTGTCGTCCTTTTCAATAGGCTTACATTTGCAACTGCTTTCTGTGGCAACCCCTTACTTTCTGGTATTAGACAAGATTTTCTGCTGCTCGAATACAGTTGATTATTTTTGTAACTATTTTATAAATATGTGCAAAGGGCAGTATTTTACAACACAAAACTTACTGGTGGATAATACAATGGTAGGACGTAAAGCTTGAAAATGATTAATCTTACTTACAGAATGCAATAAATCCTTTTTCTTACCAACCATTGCTGGTGCCCCATCAGTGGTTATCGCAGACAGCTTGTGCAATACAATATAAAAGTCATCCGACCAATATACAATTTCACCTTTACAGCACCTCCAACATATTTGACATCGTGCCTCAATTTTAGTGCGTACCTGTATCTTCACGAAGTTTCGACGAAAATGTCACGATCCGATGGGCGCAGCAATCCAAATGACAACAGTGCGTTCAGTGTGGTTTTCAAGGCTGAATAAGCAACGGTCAAAACAAACAAAGACGAAAACACAATAAGACAAGACAAGGGCGAAAGCTAAGGAGGCAACCTACAGGGATCGCAAACATACAAACGAATATAATAAAGCTAGCCAAACAATTTGTAAGACTTTACAAATGCTTTTTATGCAGACGCATAGAAATCTGTCCGGCGCCCGCAGGAATAAGGTTGGTAACCTCTGATGTAGAATAATTTCATTAGTTCTCGCTAAGTTTTTAATTCTTCATAAATTTAATATCTGAAATTCGATTCCAAATCCTTCCTTTGATTTCCTCTTTATCAGTAAATTCTTCTTCAAAAACTTAGACTGAGACTAAAGATTTCGAGTTGTAAGACCTAATGTTTTTCAAAATCCTACGTTCACATTCATCGGTTCGTGCCATAAAACAATTCCCAAATTCATTTATTTTTTCGGGCATCATGATGTTGATACAGATTGTCGTAAGTATTTATTTTATTTTATCACAAAAGATATATCGTTGCTTAGCAGCCAAGTGATTAAATAGGTATAACGCTAAATGAGAGTACCCTGGAGATTGCATGAACTTCGGCGGAGAAGACAATACCTAAATTATAACTAGTATAGAAACAAACCGCTGAAGAAGTAAGGGTATATTGCGTCATTACGTAAAAGAAAACACATTCTATAATTTATAACTAATTTTATTAAACAACAATAAAACATATTTATAATAAATTTATAAATAGAACGTTGTCTTCATCTTTTGATTACTTAAACATTAAAACATTTTGTACAGTAATCCCTCGTTACGCAAGGTTTTTATTATACACATCCGAGAAAAATAGTAAAAAAAATAAAAATTCAAAGCCACGAATAAAGCACTGAAAGTAATCACAGAGCTAAATTTATTTATCCCAATACACCCGTTGCTATCCATTATATGTTAAGAACTTAATCAATTATTCTTATCTAGTGTATAAGCAGCAGTCATTTCTGGTACACACTACCAATCCAGATGTTTAAAAGCACCCAAACAAACAATGCAACATACAGATTTGTTTTCTTTATCACTTTGCAATTTTGTTTTCTTTATCACATTATCACTTTGCTAAATCATGGTTGGTTAATTTTACATTCTCCAGTGTATATTTTATATGCAAACTTTCGGTGTGCATATAAAATATCAAGAGCAAAATCAAAAATGTACCTTATTGATTTTTAATTAAAATTCAATTTATTTTATTAAGTCATTATACAAATAAGAACTTGAATTATTATTACTATATTCAGAATAAATTTTACTTTTATTTCAAACTTCTACGTATTTTTAAGTGAAAATTTTGTAATTATAAGAAAAAGTGTAATACAAATTTATTAATGTAAATTACTAATATAATATATAAATATAAAAAAGAGACATGTATAATTCATTGCTGCCAGGACAAATAATTCATCCCTATTTACATCAAATTTTAACTGAGGATGTGCAGTGGTTTCTTTGTGATAATGGTGGTCAGAAAAAATAATGACTCCCAATCGAATACCTGTTCTAACTCTTCTGTGCATTTGGTGGGATGTATGAGGAATAATTCATTATTAATTGTTAAAACAGTTACGTCTCTGTAATAACCGATAAATAAATATTCTTAAGAAGTATTACTATTAGAAGGATAAACGTCCAAATATATTTAAAATAAAGGGGATATTTCTACATCACATACACAACCCAAAAAAGCAAAAATGATCTGTGAAAACATTTTGGGATTAAACTAGGTGGTTCTACCACACCCTCCATATTCACTAGACCTTGCTTCATCCGGTTCTTACATTTTCATGTCCATCGAGCACACCTTAAGATAAAAACATTGTCGGAATGTGGTCGAAGTGAAAAATTAAAACTGTTGGTATATATTATACATACTCTATTTTTATTAAAAAAAATATTCTTTTCAGCGCAGTTTGGTAGAACGTACCCCCCCTTCACCCCTGCAGATAACAAGGGATTACTGGAACACAAATCAGATTTTTTAGGTGTGACACTAAGTGGTGATATTTTTTTGTTAAGCATTATTAAAAAATAATAGGTTTATCTGTAACATTATCAATATGGACGTTATAAATTTTACTATAAAAACTTGTTTTACACACATGTAATAGTAATTCATTCTTTTACTATAAATACTAAAAATAAAATATATCTCCATATTTACAAATAACGTGAGATGGTATTGTTTGTGTCGTTAACAGAATTCATGATGGGATGATGATGACCTCAAATATTAGGTCGAAATGTCACAATATGCAAACACTTATATCCCTGCGTTGAATTCTGTTAACAACACAAACAATGTATATATTATATTTACTACTTACCATACTAACGGTTCATTTCACCGATTGACTAGTTATAGTGAGTTGTATATGGACAATGTATATGATAATAAATTAATTCCTCAGCATTTGCCAATGGAATATTATTCTTAAATATAACTAAAATCCAAATAAAAAAACGTGTTTTTAAACATACACAATAGTTAAATTTAAATATGTATATAATTTTATAATAATAAAAAAAAGCAGATTGGATATAAATATACATATAAGATAATTTTTATTTTAATTACAGGTTTCTTCGTGACAGTCGCTTACTTTTGACCGATGTTTCGGTAATACAAGACAAATATAACAAAAAAATATTTTTTATTAAATGTTTGCCGAGACGTCAAGCAAAAGTAAGTGATCAGAACTTATATTAGAGAGCTTGAAAATCGTGCCTTTTCACTCCATTTCTCTTTTTTTAGACGTTTCGACTCTAGGTATCATGTGTGAGGTATTAATTTTGTTTTCCTCGTTATATATTGTGGTTGTTATTGAAACGAAAGGAAATGCAGTCATAATTGTAAACGACACAGTCAGGAAGCCTAAGATAAGAACTAGACTTTTTGAGTCGAAACATTGGAAAGAGAGGTACGTAAAAATGGCGCTAAAAATGAGCCCTCCCATCTTCCGAAGTTAAGTACCGTGATGCATTTTGTTTTAAAAACAAATATCATATATAAAAAACCACAGTACTTCTCGAAATCATTATAATTTAAGATATATCTGTAATCCTTGTCACTACTGACAAAGGGTATAACTTCAAACATATAGGTTATTAAAATATGTGTAAAAAATAAATTCATTTAAAGTATTTCTAGATAAATTTATCAGCATATATGCATTATTTAATAGCTGAAAACAGCATTTATACTTATACGTTTTCTATGACAATGATCATTTTTAAGCTGTTTTCAAAAAATGAGTATAACGATAAGTGAGCTCTAAAATTCATAGTGATAAAGCACTGGTTTTGTATTATTACAACTTGATTTAATTTAACGATTTATTATCTCAGTTGTGATTACTAAGAGTTGAAAGGTGATTTAATTTTTAATTAAAATTTTTGTTTTTAATAACGAGGTGAGTGTGTGCCCTTATCTCTCATTCACTCTCATCACTTAACACGCGAGCGATCGAGAGGGAAAGTATCTCACCGCCCGTGCCTGTTATATATAGTATACAGGTGAAAGAAGTTAAGTGAATGATGAAGAACTAATGTTAATTTTATTCTACATAATATTTAAAAATTGTATAACAATATAATATTATAATAAATCAAAACAATAAAAATTGTTTTTATATGCCACTGTTAATTATGTGAAGGAAGTTCATTTTTCATCTCCTCGAGAAAATTCATATGCTTATGGAATGTTTCAGATTATTTAATATGTTTTCACAGCCCTCAGTGGAAAATACTTTAACTTCTCATTCATTGTTTGAATGATCTGAACCGATGAAATTTTAACGGGTGTGAAATACATGGCTTTAACCCTTTGCACTCGATTTTGTAGCGGGTAAAAATAAAAACAGACATTATTTTATCAATAATTAAATTATATTAGAGGTACGCAGAAAAAGTTCGTTTAATTATCAGTTGCGATCTGTATTTTGCAGCAAAGCCTAAAAGATTTTATCAACGAGGGATCGTAAACTTGTTTAAGCAATAGAGCAAAGTTGCATCTAACAAGGAATAATATGATACATCGTTGAATTATATTTTTTAAATAAATTCATTTTATCAGGACTGTGGAATCATTTAAAAATTTACCAACTCCGACTTAAAACAATTTTAATAAAATCAACCAAATTGCCAGCGTATAAAATTAATAATAAAAATAATGAAAACGATTTTCAAATTATAAAAAAAAAATAGAAAAAGATTAAACATTAAAAATTGCCACCTCTACTAAACTTTTTGGCTACTTTAAATATTTTTTTAAATTAATTATTATTTTTAATAAATACACCAAAATACACAAAAGTGATACTTTTTCTTTTTATGTGCAACACGTATAAAAAAATATTTATTAAAATCCCGACATTTTTAAATTTTAATGTTTCTAAAATATTGGTTTACAATCATTGGCTGCATTATTGAAAATACACAAGAAAGAATGAGGAACACTTCTTTAAAAAAATATTTATGGTTCCCAAAATATTTTTCCTACTATATATGATACTATTATTATTGTTTAAATTTTATAGTGCAAAACACTGGATGATATTCAGGATTACTATAGCACGTGTTTCTCTCACAAGTAATCTTTGGAACCTTATCTTTCGCGTGTTTTTGTATATTATTATATAAGCGTTAATCGCAATTGTTTCTAACACACAAAAAAATAATTTAACTATACGAAGATCTGCGATATATACCGTGTTAGTTTTGTAGTTAATTGAGCCCATAATTATAAAAGTGGTTAAACCCACAGTTTAATGTACACAAGAATTGAACCAAAAACTGGAATTCCTCGAGAATATGTGTATTGCCAACAGCACCCTTGAGTAGTTTGAAGAAATGCTTAAAAATATACAACTCTCTGCGAGAACTCAGCGAATTGTATTCCAACGCTTCTAAAAGAAAGGCGCTGTGATATTATTAGAACGAATAATAACCAAATATCCTTATTTAAATGTCATAGAAGACATAAATAACTAACAAATCGCATTCCTTACAACAAAGTCGAGCATCTTGAAAGACTTTTCGCACACATCATTTACTCTCAAAAGCGATACTGAGATCATTAGTGAAAGTTTCTCTAACCAGAATGAGATCGGTAAAATGACATAATATGACATTTTTTGATACAGAAGCTTATCTCTACAGAAAAAGAGTATAAGTAAATTTGAATCATTGGCATACAAAAGAAAACTTAAATTTAAATTCATTAATTAATAAAGAGCAGAGGGACTAGGTTAGATTGAAGAACTCGTGAAAGAGTGAAATATTATTTTGACATAATACAAACTGTCTACAATCCTCAAATATTTCAGGAATAATCGAGTTACTGCGGTCCGACAGTTTTCTTACTAATAACGCAAAATAAATTTTACCGAAGGCTTTTTCAAAATCAGTATATCATTACATCTACTTGTATTCCCGCATCAAGAGATTTCGTCGCTGTTTTGGTGAGACAGATGATTAGTGACAGTGGAACGGGCGGGATATTTATAAGGCACAGCATGTTCCACTTGAAGTGGTGCGACTTGTTTGAGGTATTATTTTCTCGTCACTATTATATAAATCGTTAGCTTTCACATTCTTCATTAGAATGAGTGAATTCAAATATAATACAAAATCCTTCCCAGCAACATCAATTGAAAATATTTCATCAAAATTATTATATTAAACTATGGCACAGTTTTTTTACAATGAAATATTAAAAAAAAGAAATGTTTAATAATAACACAAATTAAAGCGAAGTTGCAAGTAATGAAATAGTTTCATTTATCGGTACACAAAAACTCGAAAAATAGTCAAAAACACAAATCTGTTGATAAAAATGTCACTGAAAATTTTTTTAATCACAATAAATACATACTCGCTGATTTAATTAAGATAAAATGGGTAATTTATCGATGAGATGTCTTTCCTGAAAATGCTATCTACAACATTGAAAAAATTATTTAAAATCAACGTTAAATTTCCAGAGGTACTGGTGCGTCATATGTACATTACGAGTGCAAAAGGTTAATTTTATTTTAATTCTTTGGTTGAAAACTAGAGGTTTATAATAGGTGTGTGACTAATAATAGATTTTTAGAATAACATGTGCTACGTCATACAAGGACGAGATAAGGGGTGACTCATTAATGCAATTTCGAAGAGTCTTCCCCCCCCCTCCCCGACACTAATGTCAGGAATAACGGATTCAAGGCACGATTGAGGAGACATTGCTGTCATCGCCGAGGATTGATGTAACACACGCACCGCAGAGGGGGCTTTGCATCTACAATGATATTCTAATTATAAATATATATAATATAAGCTGTAGAACAATAGTTAGTAAGTACAAAATTCTTCAGTCATTAATGGAAGATAAAATAGAAGACAAACACTGAATCTGTAGAAAAAACCTTTTATAAAAGGTTTTTTCTTATTCTAAAGAAACAGGATTGACTACGTTTAATTTTGAGAGGTATATATGTCTTTTTTGTCAAAAATAAAAAGTTTTAAAGTATCCGTTTCACCCATGGCAAATATCAATACACTTAAATTATCGCCATAAAGATATGACAACTCGATTTATATATAAAATTACATTAATTTTTTAATAAACAGCATCGATTTTTTTTTTAATTCGTCGTTTTGCTTTGACAAAATACTTGAAAAAATAATTTTAGTTATGTGGCATTTGTCAGTTTGAAATGCAAAGTCATTTCTTAAAAAATGGTCAGTTGTATAAATCTGAAGTTTTGATTCCGAGAAACCCCTACCTTCCATCGAACGCCAAAAATACCAACGAACCCACACTAAATTCTGAAAATATAGTTAAAATAAATAGAAGTGAATGGTTGTTGTTCTAGACTCTTTTAATTATGGTGCTAGGCTAAACAAGGCGAGATAAAAACTGTTGCCAGATTACAAGATTAGTTACAAGATTAGGGGTGACATAGAAATCATCCAAAGTATGTTTTTTCAGAACATAACGGATTCAAGTCACATTTGAGGGACACGAGAGCTTCCGACGAGGATAAAGTCTCCTCATCCGTGCCACTAGAAACTGCATTCACACCTAGAGGACCGGCCTGCGTCACTCAGATTCCTCCCATTTTATCTATATTTTTTCAGACTCAATCACTATCACCAAATCTATTGCATTTTGGTTATCATAGGAGTTCGTTAGCTCAGACTTTCTGCTGCGAAATGTTTAATCTATAGAAGTATTTCGTGGGAATTAATAATGTATTCAAAGTTTCAAAGTTTTGTTACTCAGAATTAAGAAAAAAATCGACGACATATAAAAAAGAGACTATATAGCGTATAATTTTACATATAAATAAAGTTATTTTATTCCTGCTACAAATCAAAAAAAATGTAAGTATCACTTTGTTTTTTAACAGTTTTCTAATTCTGAACCACAAATTCAAAAAGGAGAAAACTACCTTTATATAAGAAAATAAAATACAACCTACAGGCACTTTTCCACTATTGCGGGTACATCTCGATGGAAGAGTCCATGGTAATTTCCTTGCTGATGACGCTAGGTTCGCTTTTGACAAACGTCCTCGATCTCTCTAAGTAGAAGTTGATGCTGTTGTCGTTCGAAGAGTAGGAATTGGAGGCGCCGTTTTTAACAATCTTAGACTTATGTTTTGGCTCCGGTGTGATCTTCTTCGTCGCCTTCAATTCGGTCGATTTAGAATATAGATGTTTGATGGCAATCTTGGCGTTCTTCGTCGGGACGTTGGACTTGACTTTCGGGCTCACTAGAGCCACGGAAGACGAATTTCTGTGCGAAGAGCGACTCGGAGAAGAAAAGTTGCTGTCGTTCTTCAAAGTAGGCGACTTGTCAGATCTTGAGTTCTTCTCCGATAGCTTCGAGCATTCATTCTTAAGTTTGCTACTACTGCTGCTACTGTCCAACGCTCTGATGCTATAAGGCGAGACGTAAGCAATTATAGAGCATTTCTCCTTAACCGGTGGCCATATTTTGTTCTGTAGTCCGATTGAATTCTCAGATTTGCTGACTTTCTTATTCAATACTTGCTTGTAAATGGAACTTGTTTGTAAATTATTGACCTGCTCGATCGAACTGTGTATACTAGTCTTTCGAATGCCTTCAACTGTTTTACCTTTGGCTACGTCGAAGTACTTCTTCTGCAAAACGAGCGGTTGGATCAATTTCGGAATGCGTTTATCGTTCTGCGATAAAGACCTGGGGGCCGCTTTCTTCACTTCGGGCACTACGTCAGGTATGCTCTTGGGCGGTTTCGGATTCATGTATCTAGACTTAACGTTCTTATAGTTTGCTTTCGGGACCGGTATTTGCGTCTGTCCGTTTCTCAAATTAATATTTGTGATCTTAGTGGAAGAGACCATCGAATTTCCGGGGGCCACGACTCGCTGTTTCGGTATTGCCGTTGCAGCCGGTATTGGCTGTCTGGAAATCCTCATCGGAACTCGGTTTATGCTTCCCAACTGTGAATACAGTATATATTTTATCTTTTCTACGTTTCGCTCTCTAGTGTATTTGCTAACGTTCTGAAATAAAAAATATTTCAATATTAATAACTGCTGATACTGATTAATCTCTATAGTAAATTATTATACCTGCATGTATTTGGAGTAGGTACTAGTGGTCATGACGCCCGAGCCTTTTTGAATCCTCGCCTGCAAGTCGGGCTGGAGTGATATCCACGCAGATGTAGACATGGCTTGGGAAGCGCAGCAGATCAGGGCGTCTTCGCAGTGTATCGTGAGCCTGGACAGCAAATGCCGCCACTCGGGTGCAGCCTTTTCACACTGGAGCCTCAACATGCGGTGGAGCTGAGCATACGCGGCACACACTTGAATGGGATTGGCCCGCTCTATAGCCGCTGTTAGATGATCTTCTAATCGGTGCAGAGAGTTCGTTTCGGAATCGGCTAGTGAGTAAAACGCATCTGTCGACAGCACCTCTACCAGATGACCTCTGATGTACTGTAGACATTCTCTCAACAACCCCAGTGTGAAACGGAATATGTTAATCGTCCAAGTCACCTTAGGCAACGTATACATCAGATTGTCGCAGCATTGAGTAACTTGCAACACAGTATCTAAATCCTGCCGAAAGGAAAAATACACTTTAAAACTCTTTTTTTTATGGGTAAACTACGGCTCTACTACTTTTCTTGTTATTTATTAACCAATTACCTGTCATGATCTGACTATTATTGCTATCTTTTATATAATATACTTTAAATTATAGATTGTTATCTCGTGCATGGCTAATTTAAAAGTATAATTTATATAGTAAACGTCAAACCGTTATTTTTTCATATTGAATTTCGTTCCAGTTTAATTAAAAAAATATCAGTTCGGTTCCAGTTTTTGTTCCAGAAAAAATAACGTTTTTTCAGCTTTCAATATTCAGCCCCAAGTGATATTTCTTATTTTTTTTAAATGTTTTTATTTGTATTAAACATTTATTTTTTACCATAATTTAGAACATTTTATTCCTTTTTTGTAATAAGTATAGTTCATTAATTGAATATATAATATAATATAAATAATAACATTTAATTATTGAGCTGGTCTGGTTTGTATCAATTCATTTTAATATTTTATGATATTTTCTTATTTATTATGTATTATTTTTTACCATCGTGACGCTTTGGATTGACCTGTTAAGTCACGATTATCTTAATTAAAATAATTAAATGAATAAATATACTCACTATATCCAGAGCATGATGTAAAAAACACTTTTTTATTATGTGATCAGGCAGTAGGGCGAATTCTCGCTTTGCCCAAATGTCGTCCGAATATTGCTTGACCCAGTATAATATTTTGTAATAGATTTCAGAATATCCGATCGCACCGGACCATGGTAAGAACTTTGATATCAGAAAAGAGCACTCGGCGCAAGGCTGAAAAGTCAAACGATCATAATGATGTTAGTAAATGAATCAATTATATTAGTTTATTTAGTTTAATTATGTTATTAATTAAAAAATATATTAGGTAGATATTTAAACACTTGAATACATTTTTATATAAATAAATCTACCTAGTCTTTGCTGCTTTTTCCGGATACATTTTTATCGGATCATTTTTTAGTTTGCCAATCTTATTTTAAAAACATTCCCTTTTTACTACAAAGTTTCATGCTATTTTATACTCTTTTTAGTTATGCGTACATAGCTTATTTTGTATATTATACCTTGTGAAATTTATGAAAATAATCAATCTCCAAAATGTGAGTGACCAATTCTTTAAGGCCTTCAAGGCACAGCAAGTCAGCAAGATCAGCCAGTTCGAATATGTCGATGTTGTGAGGTACCACCACACTGCCAGAGTATATCTGACATAGTGCAAAATGGACGCATTCATATGAAAACCTGAAAGAAAGATCAGCTTTTTTTAAAAAATACCTTAAAAATAAATAAATATGGAAAAAATAGAGTATTACCATTGAATACATCAATGAAATGCCCAAAGTAATTTTATATGTAAAGAATTCTTAATCTGTTACACAAGAGTGATTACCAAAACTGAAGACTCAATGGTCAAAATCTTCCGTATTAAAATATAAAATGGTCTTTAGAAACAACTCTGTTAAATAGCGTAATAAAATACATATCGGAAACATGTAGTTTTTTTTTATGGAAAAATCCACTAGACACCTTTCTGTATCCGTATGTTAATTTAGACTTATAAATATGAGGTATGAAGTAAAAGATTATGAATTGATTTTCGCTCTAAATAATGTGAAATATCAGAACTGACAGAAATTAGCAAATGTTTTTCGTTCAAACACTTTTCATTCTTTCTAATGAAATGAGATTTAAAATAAAAACGTTTTGCAGATGTGAAAGAGGTTAAGCAGAAAACGATGGAAACAATAAAAATTCCAGAACTGAGTGTTTTATTGAACACACAATCTTTAGTACTTTTGTTGCCGAAATGAAGGCGAAATTTGGCAGATCGGTCTTTATCATTAAAAGGAAAAGAATTGGTTATATTTTTTATGAACTGTGTGGTTTATTTGCTTCAAAAAAAAGTTTTTATTAATATCGTGTAATATTTAGATAGTAATTCCAAAAGGGTTAAAATCAAGATCTAAGATATTTTATCTCGTCACATTCTTTGTAATAAAAAATGTTGTAAAATAGTAACACTTACCCGTCCAGGTACACAATGTTGATTGGGTCTTTAATTTTTCCACTGAACATCGCAGCGAAATATTGACATCTGTAAAATAATATTTTATTAGACGGTGATAATCGTATTACATTACAACTATCGGATTATATTTAAAAAAGTTTAAAAAGCACTGGATTGATTTGATTTGACAAAATAATTAGATTTGTTTACTTTGATATGATAACTATCTCTTAACTAGGTTTGAAATTTTAATTTATAAAAACTACTATAGGAATCGGCTATATACAGTAAGGTGCAAACATTATTTCTAAATAATCACAAAAAAATTTAAGACATATCCTTAACCCCAGAATTTTTAATCACTCATTTACGAGCATGTCTGTAGTCGTGACTAGTCTCCAATTCGAGTACTCGATACTCGAGTATTTTTGTCTATTTTTCAAGTACTTGATAATCGAGTATTTTGAAAATTACTCGATTAATACTCGAAATTAAAAAAATTTGAAATATTTCAGAAACAAAAATAACTTTAACTCGGTCCGGTAAAGGTTAACGTCTTGCTTATATTTGGCGTTTATGCCCGAAGTCCCGAGTTAGAGCGGTTACTATCAGGTATAATTTTTTCATAGTTCCATAGTTGCATAGTTCCGGTCGTCGGCTATGTTAGTAGGTACGACGGAGAAATTTCTTTTGTGTTTTCTGTTCGACAGTCCCGACTTATCTAATTTATGGCAATAAACAATAAGAAATATCGACAAAAAAATTTTTAGGTTTATGACTATGCAGTTGTAGCGTAAAGTGTTGTAAATTGTTTATACTGATCCCTCAGTTTAAAATATAAATCAAATAATTGTGTGTTTTAAAGGCATTTAAAGTAGTCAGTTCTTTGCGAACCGTTTAGCACTAGAGTGAAAGGGATTCACCCAAATACATCTTCGAAGGATATAGATTTAAATTCTTCGCATTAATCAGAAGGAGTAGAATATTGTATATTGTTAAGAAAAAAAATCTATTCAAGAAGAATTACAAAATGCTATTTTGTCAATAGTCGAAGGAAATAAGAGAAAAGCAGAGAAGGGAATGAAAGAAGAGAACATAAAAAGAGAGTTCAAAAAATTTTATATCTATAAAAAGCGAACAGATATAAATTAGAAGCCTTATCCAACGCGTTAATGACAATAAGACCAACATCAACAGCAACGGAAAGGGTTTTTTCCATAACGGGAATAATAAAACCAAAGGTTAGCAGTAATATTAAATTCGAGACACTTTTTGCATTATTGTTTTTAAAAAGTATGTTCGTGAAGTTAAAATAATTGTAAAAATTAACATACTAAGTATTTTATTTATTTATTTATATGTGCACGAATTTGAATAATAGCTATTTTGGTACATTTGGTAAATACTCGAAAGTACTCGAGTACTCCAGTATTTTAAAATTTTAATATTCGATACTCGAGTAGTTGATGGTACGAGTAATTGGAGACTCTAGTCGTGACCCACCCAATTGACCGTCTAAATCAGGGATTCCGAACCTATTTGTACCCTAGAGCACATTCTAAAATATCGGTAGGGCGACGGGCACCACCTATTTTTTCAAAGCAAATTTATAGTAGGTAAAAAGTAATACACAAAAAAATAAGTTGCTTGTTTAGAATGATGGCGCCATGCTCAAAATGCAACGGTTATGTACTCACCACTGCGTCACATTGCTGGTTTGGTCCTAATGGCTACGAAAGTGGCTACATAAATACGTTTTAAAATTTAAACAGGTTAAATACGAGTGAGCGACAGTAAGCGAGCGTAGGTCAGAACAGCTAGCATTACATGAATAACTCTCTGCAACGAATCTACTTAAAAAGAGTATTGTATATATTGACAACAAGATTTACCTTACATAAATGGTTTAAATGTTTTTACTAACGCTCGCTCGCACTGAACGTGTTTAAATTTAAAAAAATAATTAATTAATTAAAAATTAATGTAGCAAAACGTTGTTGACCGCTTACATAGCTGTTAGGGCCAAATTATTGTCAATGTGACGTAACGGGGAATACTAAATACTTTTTGAGCGTGGCACCGTCTTTCTAAACAAGTATTAAAAATCATTTTAAAATATAAAAATTATTGTTTAAATTCTATAAAATGTTAAACACGCATGGTTGCCTCATACATACAAAATAAACGTTAAATAAAAATTATAATATCAATCTCAGTCAGTGTGATTTTTGCCATTTCAGTTCGTTGGCCAGTGCCTCATAGTTAGGAATTTGTTAGTAAACAATCATAGAGATCTAAATTTTGATTTTATTAAATTCATGTTTGAAAAAATGATTCACACAAGTATGTGGAACGGAAAAATGATTTTATCTTATATGATAATAAACCTACCCAAATAATTTTTACAACTTTACAAATTAAATGATTTTTTGCGGAGCGCAATAACGTCTGCGAGCACAGGGTTGGTAATCTCTAGTCTAGATGCTGAATAAAATTTAAAACTTAAAAATATTCAATTATTTTTTATTATTTTTTAAATGATAAAGCAACTTGTGGACTATCCTATGTATAAAATTCAACATAAATGTTAATTTACATTCTTTAGACCTTATAGGCGACCTTACTAGTAATACCTAATATTAAAAATGGTGATGTCACCATTGTTCGTCGCGAATAGTAAACGTATAAGGCGATACAAACCTGGACGTGAGGATGCTCTTGTGAGCCCTTATTAGCATTCCATCGACGTCTATAGTTATATCGCAAGCGATTTCCTCGTCGAACATTCGTCGCCAATCGTTGACTGAATTTGCATAAGTGCTAATTTCACCTTGAAGATGTCCATTTCCTAAACAATAAGTTTGCTTTATTAAAATCCACTCGGAACGTTTCCGTTCGAAAGCTCTTCTTTACTCACTCAACAACGTCATTTGTGATAGTGGGTCGTCTTCGTCATCATCGCAAGTCATCTTGATTCTCGCATATACATAAGTCGCGTTTACATCTTTTATGAGTTAATAATACATCAGCAGAATGCAGCGCAGCCGATCATCTGAATTTAAGTTACACAAATAAATTAACAAAAGGGAAAGCAAGCAAATATGGATTACTGCATAAGTTACAATATTCAACTTAGAGCAAAAATCGGTCGGCAACTACAATTTTGAAAAAATCTATCTAATTTGAGTTATTTGAATAAATATAATAACATCGATCTATTTATCATTCTCTCTAGATTTCTTTATTTATTAAAAGGTTTGAAATAAAAGTATACATATAGTGGAAATATTTTCTTAGAAAACCTTGCATCTTTATCATTTGAAATAGTACAGTAAAACCTCGATACAACAGACAAAATATCCAATCAAATGTGAAAATTGTTAAAAACATTATGTAAATGTTATACACGTTTAAATTCAACTTCCACCGCTTGTCAATAATGTTCTGCGCATGATAATCACACCATACTTCTAATTTTATACCTGTACATACAAATAAAGTGTATTTTCGATGTTTATTTGTATTATTTTATACAAAATTTTTATGTGAAATAAAATTTTATAACTACAACATAATTTTTTAAAATCACATAATATTTTTAATTTATTTATGGAAGATTTATTGACGTTTATTTTTTTACTAAAAAAACACATTCGGAAAACCTACTTTTATATAATGGACGTTCGGCTTTAACGGACACACCCTAATCCATTAGTCTTTAAAATAATAATAAAATTAAGATTTTTTTTTACATTTTAACCTTGTACTTTTAACATTGAAAGAATTTTTTACTTTGCCACACGATATACATACAATCAATTATTTTTCTTTTCTTCACACAAATCTGCGGTCAAAACAATTGGCCAGGAAGTTGGGGTTTGAAAATTTTGTTTAGAAGATTAATTTTTAGAATTTTTTTGTAATGAAATTAATACAGATTTTTTATTAATAACATTTGAATCACTAATTTTATTTAATTCACTTATTTTATTTGATTCTCGTAATATCCATCCATACATGATATTTGGTATACAATTTTTTTTTAATGTACCTAAAAAGTAAATTCCATTGCATTTAGTTCCAGGGAAGCGTCTTGGCTAAAAAAGAAGTACGAGGGCGACGCCCTGATTCTTCTACACTACTGCGCGAAGGTATACATAGACGAACGAAGCGGAAATAACAACAGAGCGGCGGCGGAGAGTACGCTTGGCTTGTTGTGCGAGTCCAACTAAACAAGTTAGTCCTAAAACACCTTGATAATAATAATGAACTGCCGACATGCGAATGACAAATCGATTGAATGACAAATTCCATTTAATATGAATTCTGACCCGAAAAATACGAGCCTTATTTATATGAAATTTTGAAGACACCATGGTAGTAGTTTTATTCATATTGTCTAAAAATATGTTTTAAAGTAGATCTTGTGAATATATCAACTAAGTTCGTTATCCAGACCGAACCGCTATCTTTTCTTAGAATAAAAACTAAGGAAATCAATTTTTTTTTAATAGAAATTAAAATAAAATTATAATATTTTTTTACACTTTTTGTCATTAACCTTATGGACTTAGGTTGTTAATACTCCCGATGGTGACTTTTATTTTAATTTTAATATTAATAATTATTTTTATAATATTATTGTAAAAATAACTGATAATGCATTTTGAAAATGAACTTACAAACAGAATTAAAAAAGTCAACAATTTGAAATACTATGATCAAAACTTTTAGAAATATGATGTGCCTTGTCCTAATATCGTTAAATTCAGTTTTATTGCTTATAATCCAAAGAAACTCTCATTAAACTGATAAGTACTACACTAATTTAGATATTTTAACATTTTAAAATATATTAAATAAAATAATACGTTAAGTCTAATGCAGCGGTTTCCAACCTTTATACTACTACACCTCCCCGAAAAAATAAAAAATTCCGCGCCTCCCTACCTTTTATTTTTTTATTAGATATAATAATATAGACAAGTTTTAAATAATAAAAACTTTATTACAAAAAAAAACTAAAAATTACAATTAACAGAATAATAACCCTGGCCCAGAAATCTTTTGAAAGTGAAAACATATCCAACTCATTTTTTTATAAATTTAATTTCCATAACTTCAGCTTTAACTTTGTCTTTTTGAACAAGTGAATGCATTTGTGATCCCTGCATTGATTTATTTAAACCGCTCAATTTTCCAAAAATTTCAACCAAATAGGCAAAAGTTTAACAATAAAATTATCGGTCGTCTACAAATGTGCCTCTTCATGATGGTTTTCTTCGAGAAAGGTTGCCATTTCTTCTTTGAGTTCAAACACCCTTTGAATCACTTTTGCACAAAATAGCCAGCAAACTTCAGAAGTGAGATATAAATAGCTTCCATATGAACACACAGCTTTACAAATAGCCTAGCTCTCAAAGGACTGTTCTTAATGTAGTATATACTTTTTATAAATTTTATAAAGATGTTTTTCAGTTCCTTGCTCATATTTTTTTATATATAAATTAAATGTATGTATAAAAATAAGCATTCATTCACTGAACATTTACTCTTATGTTATGATATGAAGTTTTATTTATTTGTAGATATTATGGTATGAAAATTACTTTTTTAATAAAAAGTTTTGGCGCCTCCAAGGTTGGAAGCCGCTGGTCTAATGTAAAATAACTTTTAGTTATTTGCTAAATTTAAATATGTTGAAATGAATATAATTATATATGTTTTACAAAAATATTGTGAGAAGTAAAGTTGTCTATTATTTTAGATAATACATTTATAACATTTATAAACGTAAATAAATATTATGGTTAAATATCATCAGATAGCTTCTAGGAAATAACTTAGAAGACAATTTAAATATACAATATATTAAATAATCGTTCCATAAAACGAATTGTTTGTGCATTACTGATGGATAGATTAGGTGCGAGCGAGCAGTAGCGAGCGAGCGTGCATTGGTCATAAACTTATGAATAACTCTCTGCAATGAATCATTTTCTGAAGAAAAAATCCGAAGATTTACCTTCATAAGTGCACAAAAAATTCATTTTATGGAACAAACTATTTAATTAAATGCACATATCTCTCAAAATAATTCCCTGTTAAATAACACTAAATAACTTAGATCAATAAATCATGATAATATAAATAAACAATTTTAAAAAAGGGTTATATAAATATGAACTGAGTATTTCAAAATTTGTTTAGTCTGCAAATGTATTATTAATACTTGATAGTATGACTACATTCACAAGAAGCTACTGTTACAGGAAGTGATAATTAAATTCTTGAAACAAATCATTTCGTAGCACGTTAATTTAAAAAAATTCAGGAATTATTTTGGAGTATTTTTAGGATTGTGTATAAAAGTGACAATTATTTTAATTTCTTCATACAAAACATTACCATGTACAGTCTACTGTACATGGTAACAGGGGTCTACTCCCCAATAACACGGTAATTTGGGAACGTGCTATTTGTGTGCCCGTTGTGTGTAATATCTCACCATAATAGATATTGCAAAAATATGTAAGAGTAGTTTCTAGTCTCCCAACTACTCGCAACCAAATAGCACGTTCTACTACTGCATATAGCAATTAAATTAATCCTTAAGAATTAATAATAATTTTACACAATATACTTTAGGGTTATTAATTGCGTAAATATTTTTAAAATAAAAAAATTCAATTTTTTTTACAATTTTAGTCAGTTTTTTTAAAAACCCCATAAGAAAGTTTGGTACGTGATCTAAATTGTTTTATAAGTTTTATTCTGAATTATTGTTCCTTTCATTACACATTAATAATCAAACATTTCCGTTTTTCATACAAGTTTTTTTTATTATTAAAATTGCTTCAACATCCAATAGTTTTATTAATTATATTTCCTCACATTTGTCTTTTTCAAATCCACTGATCGGTTGAAAATTCTGCACACAGTTTTAATAGTGATATTACTGACCCTTAATATACTTTTAGATTACGTTGATTTACTAATTAAATTTATACATTTTAAGATATCATACAAAGTTTTGAGGGGTATGAGAAATGACAAATCGAAAGCTGCTGAAATATTCTTTGTGGTTAATCGTTAAATGTTAAATTAAGAGATACTATTTCCTACCTAAATGTTGACACTGAAAATGAGTATCAATGGTATCTAATCATACGCACACATTCTCATGTACGCTCACTAACCAATTATAGACTTTCTTTAGCAATATTGTAAAAAAACTTTTTACAATATTGTAAAAAAGGTATTTATTTCGTTTTTATGTGTCCCGCATATGTTTGTATAATGTCTCAAAAATTTTCACAAAAATTAAATTTGATTTTTTTTTTAATTTAAAAATAATATATAGTTCTATACAGATCAATGCTATTTATGTCATTTTAAAGATTTAAAAAAAAAAATAATGTCTATGTTGCAAAAGTAGAACGACTTATGCAGCAATCTAATAGTTGATGAATATATACAAAAAATAATATACACGCGTATAGCTATGTGTTAAAAGGAGCTTAAAACTCAGTTTTTGTTACATTATTTCATATTTACAACAATAATAATATATAATATATAGAATACAAATTTGGCTAGTGCAAAAATCAATGCTCGCCGAACAGCTTTTACCTATATGGTCGTGAGTTGGAGCTATCGGAGCGCGACGGGGCCTGCCATCGTCGCGACTACGTCTCCTACGCCGGCGCCACTTCGGTCAATTCGAGTATAAAAACATCGATCGACCGCAGATGACAGACGAGCGACATCCCAACGCGAACAACTCACGATACTCGCGGTGTTGCCACATCACGTCAAAGTTACAGGACCTCCATCGCAAACCGAGGGGTAATATTGAACACTGTCAAAATGCGCTCGAATGATTGCTAACTTTTAAAAGCTCCTAGTTAATTTATAATTGTATCTTATATTTAAATAAATTTGTATACCAATATAATATTAATTTGACTGATATTAATATTACCAAAACTCTCAATCGGCAAAAATCAGCCATGTATTAGGTTTGCATTTTTTAAGGTGCAGGTTGAATGAGTTAAAAATTAAAACTTGTAATACTTTTACTTGATTATATATCCTCCATCTTTTATTATAATTATTCTTTTATTATAATAATTGTTTTTATATCTGATTTAAAAAATATTTATAGATTTAGAAGGAATATTACTAACAAACTGTTTTATTTTTAAAGGCTGACTGTTTACATTAGTCTTGCTAATTGCGCAATAGATCAATTCTCTTGTTATCGAACAAGAGATCATCGATTCGATGGCTAAATTGGAACTCTAATTGCAACCATTAATTAATTAATTATTGGTAGTACAATTGTTGCTTTTAAAAAATGTTCTAATCTATTACAAATTCCTCTATATATACATACAGGTTTGACCATAATAATGGGGCACTCCAAAAAATGTGTTATATCTTAAAAAATATTGAAAATATAAATAAAAAACTGATTGTATAAAATGTTTGGCCACCCGTCCGCGACGTAATGGATGGCCACCCGCTTCGAAGAAGAAAAGAAAACTTAAATTCTGCCATCGCGAATCGGTGGTATTTATTTTTATTTTTTGTTTAAATGGATGCCCGAATGTTAATGAACCGAAAAATAACAAGATACGTGTTGACACAACGACAGGCTGAGTGCAATTAATCATCCAAACGCACCAATAAAAAAAAACGACATTAATTTCCGAATAACCTAAGATTACAATCAATGACATTCAAAAACCACAATGTTTTATTTGTGGTAAAGTTTTGGCGAATGAATCATTAAAGACTGCAAAATTAATTCGTCACTTAGAATCAAAACATCTAACCGTTAAAAATATACCTGTTGATTATTTTAAAAACATTTTACAGCATTAATCGCCCAATAAGTTTTAATGATAAATATTCAAGAGCAAAAAGCACATTAACTGCCATGGTTTTTTTGATATTGATTGATGTTTTTTATTCATTTTAAATTCATGTTAATATTTAAAATATTTAAATTGTTTTTTACAATTGTAATAAAATATTTAGTAAAATTTAAATATGCTTACATACCAATATTTTTTATATTTTTTTAAAATTTACATGCAATTTGTCTATACATAAACAATTAGTATTATTTTATTATGATATTGGCGTGTGAAGAAAACATCTCAGTGTACGCCTCTCCATATTTATTATTACAAAATCTAATTTATTTTATATAATACTAATTTATTTGGTTATACCTATTTACTATTTTACATGTCTCTCAGGTATGTCAGATTGCTAAATCGTTTAAGTTGTCTGGTGTCGTCATAATACAGTCAAATAGTTCAGTTCAATTTTGTTTGGGTAAGTCTTAGTCTGTTTCTGTATGTCGGTATATTTGTTCATTATTTTATCTTTTATGAATTCTATGTTAAGGTCGTTATGTATTACGTCATTCGGAACATATCAGGAAATGTCGACTATCATTCGTAGAACCTTGTTTTAGAATCTCTGGATGATGGCGATGGTGGAAGCACAAGCATTACCCCATAGTTGAATCCCGTATGTCCATACTGGTTTTATAATTGACTTGTACATTAGTAACTTGTTTTCCAGTGTCATCTGAGATATTCTTCCCATCGTCCAGTGTATTTTTCGAAGTTGAATTCCAAGTTGTTTTTATATAGTAAAGATATGCTTCCGCCATGTGAGCCTTCTGTCCAGATATACTTCCAAGTATTTGACCTCTTATTTTTGTTGTAACATTTTACTATTTAGTGAAACATTTCGTCAGGTATTTTTATTCAACGTGAACGTTACATGGGTTGATTTTGTCGTGTTTGCTTCCATTCTCCAAATTGTCATCCATTGTTCGACTTCTCTGGAGGTTTTCTGACGCTTTCAATGAGTCATGATGAGAGGCGATCACAGCTGTGACCTCCGCAAATGTCGCTATTGTTGCTGAACCTATCTTTGGAAGATCAGCTGTATAAATTAGGTAGAGTACCGGTTCTAATACACTTCCCTGTGGTACTCTGGACTTGATTTCTTTCAGTTCCGTGCACTCCGCGTTGACTTTCGCGCGAAAGTATCTATCTATTATGTAGGATTTATTATACTAATATTTTATAAAAAAAATTCGACAGGTTTACTTTTATCTTATAGAGCAGACTTTGTTTAAAACCTTATTACATCTGCTACTTTCCAGGACTAAGGAAAGTATTCCAGTCTTAATATGACGTTAAATATTATTGTAATAATTTTCATTCCTTTTTCCGACAATTCCATTACTAATTTTCCTGATGTTAAGTCAAATCCCGGCGCTTTTTTTGGATTTGTGTCTGTTAATATTATTTGTTTTATTTATTTTACTTTAAACCTCTTAATTATTGGACTCGCTTGAAAGGGTGGGGGTGCTTTAAGATAATCTGCAATTTCATATGCATCTATTGTAGTTTCTCTTGCAGTATCATATGGTGTGAATATCTTCTTTAAGTGAGCTGCAAAAGTGTCGGCCTTTTCAATATCACTTATATACCATTTATTGTTTTGGTTTCTAATTGGCGGCGAATAAGTTATGGGTTGTTTTAGCTTCTTCATAGCTTTCCACAGCATGTAGTCGTTTCTTTTTAAAGCTGACAAGTTCTTCAAGTAATTTTGCATTGAATTTTAAGTTGTATAATAGAGCCTTGAGTAATTTAACGGCTTTATTGATTTTTGTTTTGTCGCTTGGTAATCTTGATTGCTGCCATTTTTCGCATAGCTTTCGTTTTTCTGTTATTTTCTTTGTTAATATTACGGGGTGATTTTACATTTTTTATTTGTATTAAGATTGGGTGTGACTTTCCAAGCTGCTGTTTGAGTTATCTTTATTAGGTTTTGAACTGCTTGTTCTATTTCATCGTTGCTTTTCAAGGAAATGTTAAATTCGGTAATTTGGTCAAAGTTTTCTCTGAACAAATCCCAATCAGTTTTATAATTATATAAAGTCAGAGTTTGTTGTTTGCAGATTAAATTTGTTTGTAATTTTACTATTACACAAGATTTTGTCTTTCTTACTGGTTCTGGATGAAACTGAGTTGAGTAGATATTTTATGGACCTTACGATCAAATATATGACTTGAACTGGCCAAAAATTTTAAGTGAGATAGTGAAAATAAATTGTTTTAATATTCGGAGGAAAATTTAAAAATAAATATTCATTCAAAAACCCTTGAATTGATTTATACTATTTACTTTGATTAAAAAATCTAACCATGTAGAATTTTCTTAAGTATTCCAGTAACCGCTGCTTCAGCGGAAAAATATTTCAGTAATCTTAAGCTAGTTGAAAATGATTTAAGATCTTGAATGGTTCATGATAGACTGAGCAATTTGTGTATACTTTCGATAATTTTTTTATTATATATAGACAGAATTATAGACGATTTTGCTTCCCTAAATGCTATAGGAGGCTGTCAAATTATAAAAATAAAAATATAACTCAGTTAATGTTAGTTCTAGATCTAGGTCTTGGTCAGGAAGATAATGTAATCAAATTTTTCTAAAGACGTAACAAAAGCGCCTTTATAATAGGTAAATTGATGAAATTTATATTTTATTACAAAATTATAAAAATCTAAATTTTTGTGCAATATTTATACACAAATTTTATTTTATTTTTTCTTGATAATTTAGTTTTATCTACATAAAATTTAATTAAAATTATAAATACATATGTATGTATCTCATTTTTTTATACATATAGCGAAACGTTTATCAATACTATTTTTGAAGCGAAGAGTGCAAAATTCAGGCTTTGCCTCGGGCGCAGTTTTTTCAGCCAAATTCTAAGCAGCGCTGAGTAGCGACCAAATCGACCAAGAAGACCGAGGAAGCAGCCGCTCTATACTTTACATCAAACCGCAGACGATAACATCATCAATGTGTATTAAAAATATTTCTAAGTGAAAAAAATATATTTTAAATACTATTTTAACCATGTTAGATTGTATTTATTATTATTAAAAAAAAATAGTTTTACTTTTATTTGTATGTTTAATTTAAATAAAAGACACAAATATTTTGTAAATTTTTAATTTATTACTGATACCACTTTCGTCGTATTATTTATTATGTACATATATTTTATGCCACTTAACACATTATCTTCCAAAATCCCATCGCCTGTCTCTGTTGTTGTGACACATTTTTTTATGGTCATAAAAAACGATTCAATTGAAATATATTGAGCGTTTCAATACACTAACAATACAGCTGCACGTAATAACATTGAAATAAGCGCAAAATGACTTTTAAAGATACAATAATAATAAACACGCGTACAAATAAAAATATAACAAATTAAGTAATGCATGAAAAAAGAGATTCGCATCTATGAATAATAAATAATATAAAAATAAAACGATTAAAAAAAATCGCTCGAACAGAAAAGAAATACATAACGTTTTAAAAAATGTATATCACATTTTTATTAACATGTTAAATAACATAATATAAACAATAATATTTTATAATGTAAATGACTATATTAAAGATTAAAAATATTATTATGCTACTATATATTTACAAAATATGTAAGCAAGTCGCAGCATAAGAGATACGCAAGCGATTATAATTTACTTGTTAATATTATAAACAATGAGATCATTTATATGATTTAATAATGTACATCAATAAATTTAAGTGGGATAGTGCGCTTTTGAACATAAATATTTACAATGTATAGAGAGAGATACAAAAAATCAACCGATTACTTTATTAGGAATTTAAATTAAATTGTTTATTAATATTTATAATTTATTAGACTAGAAACTCGTTGAACCAAGTAATGTTTTAAAAGTAAAGGTTGTTTTTATTAATCCCTGCTCCGCTTCTAAATTTTTGACGATACAATGATTGAAAAATATTAGTATCGCTTGCATATACATATTAAAATGCCACACTCGCGCAAAAATATATTACATACATATAAGATGATTTTCATAAAATAAGAAAAGTAAATTATATTATTTTAGAGCATTGTTCCAAACAGGAATGCTTATGAGTTATAAAATATATGTACATACAGTGAATAATTAAATAAAAAAACGTAATCTAACAATAGTTATATGCTCTAGATATAAATAAATTAACGTGGAATAAATAACTAGGAAAACAATCAGTAATGTAAATGGCACTGATTTTATCATTTAATGACACCATAAATGCACACACATATCTCTTAAATATATATTTGAGAAACACCGGTTGACGTTGATTAAATTAATAACATATACGTTTACATAAATATATATGATTATTTTATTTTTAATTTTTAAGGGAATATAATAAAAATATTGAGAATCTTATAAAACATTTAAACAAAAATATGTTTTTTTTTAATTAAAATTTAAAAGGAAAAAATGTTTGCTGGCTTGGTCCAATTATTGAATGATACTAATCGATATAATAGCACAATAATATTGACGGATACATTGATGTTACTATATAACGTGTATCGTTTATTGTAAATAGATTTATATAAATTAATTAGCTTAGGAAACACTGACATATTATAAATATTCTTACATAGATCAATTCAAAAGTGACAATATTTATACTTATTAAATTTAAATGTATATAATATGTACTGACTTTTTGTCAGCATCCAACCGGTGGTTCACAAATTTTCTAAATTTATTTAACATTGAGATTGAAAAAACTCATAAGTGTTGCTTCTAATAAGTGCATATTATCAATATATTACAGCATTTACTCGATTTATATGTAAAAATATTTTAGAAAATAAATGTAATAATTTTTTAAAATACGTCGTTTTTCAACCCTTTTATTTTAATAAATAAATATTGTAAATATTAATTTGTGATCAAAATATGTATTGTATAAATAATATTAAGTAAAACGGAAAAAGATTTTAAAATGTATTGTTTTGAAATATAAAAAATAAAATAAATAAATGGGAAATTGAAAAAAAAAAAAAAAAACAAAAAACCCGAAATGGATTTTAAAATGTATTGTTTTGAGATATATTTTATCAGATTTGATATATACAATACGTAACATTTTAAAGATGATTGAAAAAATTAAAAGCAATTCATTTTAAATTATTAAAATTTAGCTATGTCTATTTTGATAGAAAACTTTCAAAGAAATCTCAAAACTTTAACACTCCGTTACTTGCGCTAGTTTTTACATTTAGCTTATTACGTATTTTAGTCTCTCAGACGCTACGAAAGTAACAAAGGGTTAAAGATGGTCAAAACAATTAAAAGATCTCTAAAAATTAATAATAATTTCAAATATTTTCTGACGTAGTTAGATTCTTTTGAAACTAGTTAGGAATTATTTTGTGTTTGTGTTCAAGATCATTTGAAAAGCCTATTGTTTAGATTTATAACTGATTTAGAAGAGGATATTTTATAACAATCTGAACAGTGATCTTCTGGCAAAACATATAGCTGAACAAAAATATTTTGGAAGTAATTAATTTTGAATTATTTAACCATTATTCAATAAAACATGACAAAATATAATCTGTGAATTTAGTATGAAATGTGTTTGCCAGAGCATTAAAACTCGCGTGCGGTGAGCTCATGCGTCATGAAATTTGCACAGATTATTACGTCTATAACTTATTTTTTAATATATTGTCAAAACGAGTGTTGAAAACTAATTATAAAAAAATATTTTTACATATACATCTTGTAGTGAAGCAATAGGTGCGTCCTTTGTCGTAATCAGTGGTTATTTATAATATTTTTAAAAGCGTTCGTGTTTAGTTGATCGTATATAGCATGGTGTCGGTAGATGCCTCGCGCTTGGGACGTACGGCATGCGTGCGCATATGACGCGTGATCATGTCGCGACGGCATGCGGCATAAGGGCACTGCGGACACTTGTAGGGCTTCTCGCCCGTGTGCGTCCTCATATGCGTCGACAAGTGGTCGCTCCTGGAGAATACTTGGCCGCAGGTGCGGCAGTTGTACGGCTTGACGCCCGTATGCAGTCTCATGTGCCTGGTGAGCATGTCGCTCCTGGCGAACCGCCTGTCGCAGATGTCACAGGCATACGACTTGGCTCCGGACTCGCCCGAGTGCCGGCTCTTGTGCCTGGAGGCCATGTGCTTGGCCAGCCTGTCCTGCAGGCTAAACATCTGGCCGCACAGAGGGCATACGTATGCGACGTCCGAGCCCGGGGGCATCTCCTCCACTACAGGCGACACCTCCAGGTTGTACCTGGAAGCGACGGACTCTTTGGTCGTGGGCGAAGCCACGTCTCCTTTCACGATGGGCACCGAGAAGCTTCCGTTGGAATGGAGCAGACCTAGAGGGAACATCTGCAGCGGCGACAGCAGCGAAAGGCGGAAAGGATTCATCGCCTGCCCGCTAGAGATCGATCCTCTCAAAGACAGATCCAGAGGAGTTTCTTGTGCGTTGAGTTCGGGAGCGCGCTCCTGAGCCGGCTCCTCGATCTTGATGGAAGAAGTCGGAGACAGATTCGAGTAGGGTGGAAACAGAAAAGGCGGTGGAAACGGAAACATGTCCTTCTGCAGAGACAGGGATTGGAGTTGCGTCAAGACGTTAGCGGGCTCTTCGGGCTCCGACTTGAAACTCTTCTGCTCGCCCTGCAAGAAACAATTTTCTTTGGTATTGTTGTTGTTGTTGTGGATCTCGGCCTGCTGGGCGGCTTGCGTAGACAGCTCGTCCAAGACGTGGCTGAGCCGCTTCTTCTTCCTCTTGTTCTTGCCCATCCTGGACGCGTTGGCACAGTTCAACTCACTTTTGTAACTCTCTAGGATGGACATGATCAGTGTTCGGCGAAAGCACAAATTAGACGACTGATATGCAGCGAATTATCTCAGTATTTTCAATATTTCCAGTGAGATCTCAAAGGAGCAGTTAACCGCCGTTCCATTGCTTTGCGTCCGAAATTTGATCTGAAAAAGTAAAAAAAAAACAGTGTTAAATTTATAATATGCAAAAATATTTATTTAAAAAATATTAATAGTAAATTTTACACAACATTAATACAATACCGGTAAAAAAATCTCACCGGCCGTTCAAATCTTTCAGCGAAAAATTTAGTTTAATTTAACATGTTCGATATTTTTGTATATGCGCGACGTGTCAACATAAAAAGAATATATTTGTATTATCTCAGGCAAGTTCAACGGTACCTAGCAGTTACCAGTAATTCTGTTATGTAACAAAGAAAAGACTGCACTTTTTATGATAGGGATAGCTGGCGAAGTGAAAACAAAATCAAAGCCGTCGTCGTCGCAGTGGAAACGGTCGTTGCCGAGCGTTTTTTGACTTCTGAGAAGTAATAATTGTTTTTGCGCCCACCTATTGACCAAAATTCAGTTTGAGTATACTTGAATCAACCCTCTTATATCAGAAGTCTATAGTAATATCGGTAAAGATAGCTATCATATTTTAAAACATAGTGTAATATCTATGTGCAGACAAACTAGTTAATAAGTTTGTCTGTACTTCTTCTGCTTATTTTCCCTTGAAAGAAGAGTTGGCTTAGTTTGTAATCTTGCCTTGACCTAATGAAAGTTCTAAGACTATAATTCAGGAGTGGCCAACCCAAATGATCTTGCGGGCCACTTTGGAAATGCATCGTATCTCCGCGGGCCACATATAAAATTATATATCCCCATATTAGATTTAGATACACTAAAAACATTTTTTTAAGTGAAAAATTGAAACATAATGAGTTATTATTATTGTGCTTATTATTATTCTTACATGTAAACATAGATAATATATTAATACTATTATATAATAATATAATATTATTTTAAAATCAATTGTATAATTCATTTATTCTTGTATTATATTATATAGAGATGTTTATAGAATTAATACAATATTTAAAATACAGTTTTCTTATGTTTTTTTGTTTATAATGTCGTAATTTTTTTCCATCGTGCCGTGCCCGTGTTATCGTTTCAACAAAATGGCTTTCATATAAGCTAAAAAATCATCAACCAATAAAAATAAAAAGGGATGAGAAATATATGGGAAGAAAATGTAGTGTTTTTTTTCTGTACATGTGCAGAAGTTGTGAAATTCGTTAAAATAAAATATCCCTCAAAAAAAATTAGTGAAATAATAAAAATAAATATAAAGGGGGATATAGTGTAGTTTATAAGTGTAATTGTGAAAATAATTGAGTTCGTGACAGTGTAATAGTACGCAGAAAATGGACGACGAAAATTTTGGTGAGTGCGAATTATATTATATTATAAATAGTTTTTTTTATAAATCATTTATACAAAAAAATAAAATAGCGTTTAAACCTACGTATTATTAAATTAAATGGTTCGTGGTTTGTAATTATTTTTACCATTTTCAATTTACACAAAATATTAGGAATGAAAACGCTTATTTATTCGTTCATGATTTTATTTTTCAAATATTTTACTTAATGACGGCAATAAACTAATAGGGTAATATTTTATCCAAATTGTAGCTTTTTCACATGGTTTACTAATCAGGTGGTTTAATAATCATTGCGGTTTTTTAAATGGTGAGGAAATATCAAAATAATAAACAATCGGTAAAAATATACTATTTCTTAAAAGTTCTTTGATTACTGTGTTATCTAATTTATCTATTACATATACCGTAACGATTTTACTTTTTAATTTTGTAATATTATACAAAATTTTAGATGGGAAATCTTTGTTAATTGATTTGTTTCTATTTATATTGATTGAATTGATTTTATGTTTATATAGCCAAATAATTTTGCCCCTGAAATGTATTTCTGTTTAAGGAGTGTAACATGAAATAATATTTTTTAGATAAAATAAATAGTTATGGTTCATACATTTTATAAAAAAAATCACGTGCCCAAATAGGCGACGACTTTTTACAATTTATTTTTTAGTAAAATATATTTTTTATTTGATATTATGTAGAAATAATAGTATACTAATATCTCTCAATGCATATAGTATTTTTTTACTAGTATCTCAATATTTTTTAAATGAAAGAAAACGCATGACGCAGGACTGAGTCCACGGGCGTTAAGCAGTCTTAAGATATAATTTTAAATAAAAATTGCCCAGAATGGATCTGCTAGTAAGAAACATATGTCTAATCCGTGTGGATAAAGGACTCCAAAGGGTTTAGATCATGTTACTATCAGTGGAAATTGTGAATAAGGGTGTTTTGTGGAGAAAAGCGCAGTGCGGCGCGTGGGTGTCAGTCCATCATGTCCACCCGCAGTGCGGTTCTCGATGCGGAGGACCAATGTTTCCAAACTTGTGCAACCACTGGTTCCACAATGCACACGCGCGCTTATCTGCCTTCGTCCTTAGCCCACCCCCCGAACTCCCGGAGATCAACAGGTATCGCTTGAGCACACGGCGCTTAAGAATAAGCTGAAAGAATAAAAATAATCGCAGAGGAGTACATAGATCTGTCTGGGATTACTGCAGGTGTATGTATAATACTGAACATCAAAGGATGTGTTAGAAGTACATAGAATAATTCCTCTGTTTGAAGCTTAGTTTTTCTCTAAATAAAATAAACAATGTAGCTGTAGAATTGCAAAGATATATAGTATGTAAAAGATATTTCATATTCTTTATGTTAATCGAATTAGGTTTTATTTTTAATTTTGATAGTCTATTGGATTTAATATGAAAAGAAGCAAGTGAGATAATTTTTTGTACGAGTTAAAAATGGGGATTAAGCAACATAAATTATTCGTAAATTAAATAATTATTTTAGTGTTAATCATGTTAAGAAACAAATTTACAAATATTTTGAAAAATAAAATGCAATGTGAAATTAATGTGTAAAATTAAGATGCCAGTTATCTAGAGTAAATCAAAAAATCGCACTGATTGGCAAATTTAACTTACATTAAAATAAAAAAAGACCAATAAAACATGATTTTTCTTAACTTAAAATCTAAGATTGTATATTAAAATCCTTCAAGTCTCTCGCTACTTATACGTTTTTAAAGTAGCTCATTTGCCTATTAAATTTATAGAGCACTGCTCTAAATTAAAAGCATAAAAATGCTGTTAAAATTATATCGACAATATATATTTTACATTTAAATCTTACAGTTCCAACAGTATCACATAAATGAGATGATTATTTTTTATCAGTTAGAATATTACTCATTAGAATCTGCAATAATATGTGTATTGCTAAAAAAAATTAAAATTGACGTAAAAATATTGTTGAATGAAATTTTGAAACATTAGTGAGGTGAGCGAGGCACTCAGGTGTACATTGGAAAATTAATTGAAAAACTTTAAAATCGAAAGAGTTGCTGGGGAAAAAATACTACATAAACTTCTGGTCAAAAATATGACAATAGGGCAAACATGTCTGGTGTTGATAAAGGTGAACAAGCCATATTTAATCGGTGGAATTTGCAAGCCATGTTTGACCCTTGTGTGGCTCAGTCTTATTTTTATTATTCTTTTGACGTGGATTTTTGACTTCTGAGAAGGGATAATTGTTGTTTGCGTTCTCCTATTGGTAAAAATTTGGTTTAGAGATGCTTCATTCTATTCTCAGTTATTATAATCCATAATATTGTCATAAAAGATTTACGTTTAAACGTTACATAACCGGGCTTATGTAATTTCTTCATTTACATAAAGCAGTTTATGATTTAATGATATTATCGAAAATATCAATTTTATCGATTGAGCGTTATTTTACAAAAGCGATTTATTTTAATAAAATAATTGATGAATTTTCCTCAAAAAAAAAAAAAAAAAACACTAAAAATATAAATTTTAACGATATTATTCTGTTTCTTTTGTAATATTTTCTTTTATTTTGAGCAACTGAAAAATTGTAGATTAAATAACTGAAAATTGTATGATATTCTAATTGATTTTACGTGACGATCTTAGATATGTTTATATCCAATTCTTTTGCTGTAGACTGTTCAACAAAATAAGTTGAAAAAATAATCTGGTAACTTTATAAAATATAATTTAACTTGGTGTGATTTTATTTTTAATAATACTCCAAAACAATATATTTTTACAAATATTGTAAGATTTTTCTATACGATAAATCTATTTTGTAGCCAAATTTGTGTAATATATTATTATTCTTAATTTACACTTATCACAAGTACAACTAAATTACATAAAGGCGCAAATTTGTCCTTTTGTTTCAGGTGATAAAATGTCTTGTCCCAGCTTTTATGAAAAGCTATAATTTTATATTGGTTTATGGTAAAAAACAATAATTTAAGTTAATGCATTCTAAATTTGGATAAACTATTTTTTGACAGCGGTTAATTACCATCGTATTTTTTATTTATATATATACAATAAAATATTAGCAAATCCAATGAATAGCAATGAAAGAGTTGAGCCTGAAATATCCTTAGAATCTAAGGAGCTAATCGAACTATTTCTATTGTTTTTTACTAACTATACTGATAGCATAACAGGTAAAACCAATTTTAGTAAAATTATTCAATAAATGTTTGAAAAAGGAAATATTCTTTGGTTGTCTAAAAATTGCTAAAATAACTCTCTTATATAAAGCTGACGATAAGAGTATCACTGACGATTATTTTCATCAAATAATTTTGAATCAATTCTAGTCAGTAGGATGAATGAATTTTTAAGAAACATAATTTCTTATCACATTTACAATAGGGATTTAGAAACAAATCCAATAGAAAATATGCAGCTTTTGATTTAATTGACGAAATACAACAAAATATAAACGATAAAAATTCAGAATTATTTATAGACTTAAAAAAGCTTTTGACATAGTAGACCACAATATATTATTAGAGAAATTAAAACATGTTGGAATAGTAGGACCAATGCTAAATTTATTAAAAAAGTTATTTAAATAATAGACAAGCAGTTGTAATAAATGGTACACAAAGCGAATGTGAGGTGGTGAAGTGTGGAATTCCACAGGCTTCTATTTTACGTTTATTATTTAATATATACGTAAATGATGTAAACTTGTAGGAGAAAATTAACTGTATGCTGATGGTTCAGTGCTAATATATAACTCTAAAAGCTTATTTTATTATTATTATTATTATTATGGACGAGATTAAAGAAATTATTAATAAAAAAAAACAAGTATATGATATTTAATGAACCCTAAATTGTTCAATAATTACAAAAAGTGATGAAATAAAAATTTTATGTATACTTTTAGACAAAATTTTAAATTTTTATTACCATATTAATTATGATGTCAAAAATTTCACACAGGTTTCAAAATATATTATCGAATAAAATTAGATTAAACATTTATTATGCACATATTCATAGTCCTCTAATAGTTTTGCGTTTGGAGATTTACAAGTAGTCTTAAATTAAAATCACTTCAGGTTATTCAAAATAGTGTTATGAAAAATTGTTAAATTTGTCTTTCGATGCTCACACAAAAGACATATATATGAAAATTAAAATTAAGTTAATAAATAACACATATATTATATCACTATATAACTGTAATTTTTCTTTTTCTTTAATATGCTTCTTATTTTTTTTATTTGTTATTTTAAAATTGAATAATTAATATTATTTTTTTCTAAATGTATACGTATTAAATTTATAATTTAAATGTATCAAATTGTAACTGCAGAATGAGTTATTTCTTACTCATACGGAATAACGTAAATAAAATAATAAAAAAAATAGTTCACTAAAGCACACTAGCAATACATACTAAATTATTAGAGCAGAATTTTATAAAAACCTTAAAAACCACATAAAAGTTTAATTTGATTTACTTGATTCTATTATATATTCACATGGCAGATTTCTTAAAATTATTTTATGAGCTTAGTGAATATCGAAAAAATTTTCACTGCGCCTCATTATGTTTTTATTGTGTATTTAACATTAGCCTAAGTATTTATAACACACTAGTCTGTGTATGGATAACTTTTTTATGGTTTTTAATCAGCGGATGTACTATTAATTAAAGTTGAATCAAGCACCTTTTGGGCCGCAAAAAGTCGATTCATACTCACTTTTTCGCCGCTTGAAGCGAGCCGACTCACTCAAACACATCTTTGGCACATGACACGCGCGAAGCACCGTCGTTTGTTTGTTATACATAAGTTTTTCTTTTTTAGTTGATGGTCGTCGTACTCGACTTACGTCGCTGTCTCTCGACATACGACGCCGGCATCTCTGGCCGGAGGGCCGAAACTCGGGCCGCAGACGCAGGGGCGCCCAATCCGCTGGAGCGGCCCGATAGCTCTCGCGGTGAGTCGAGTGGCGTGGGCGGCGTGGACTAACCGTGCGAGACCACGAACGCCACTGGCCCTGCGAGCCCTCCTACTCCTCCTCCTCCTCTTTCGCCGCTGCCCTCTCCCTCCCGCCGCTCGTTCGGCAGCGGACACCTGCGCCACCCGCGCCACAAAAAATTAACTGTTCATGTGAGCCGCGCGGACCAGTTTGTTGTGTCGCGGGACACGGTCACTTGTTGCGCCTGAGGCGAACTGGGATGGCCTGGACAGTGGCGCAGCTACGCCGTGAAAAACACTATTTTTTTGCAAAAGCGTTTTTCTCAACCTTCACTTAGACATAAATCTTAGGGGTGCTTCACTCTAAAATATCCCTTTAAGTGTCTTTCTATATCACTATCTTAAATAAGGGGGTAATGCTCTTTCTAAACCACTGCCGGACGTTCTTCTGCTAAGATATGATTCATGTGAACTTCAACATCTTTCACTTTGTCTACCAAATTGCACTGTAGATTTCTACTTCTTATAGATAGACAAAAAACACACTAGCCTTATCATTCTCATTCTTAAAAGCGAGTTCAAGTCGTGCCTGAAAAGAACCTTCTTCCTGACTTTCTCGATCCTGCCTTTTATCTCTAGTGTGTGGTCTCAATATTTGTTTAAATATATATACATATTTTCTTCGAGACGTCGATTTATCTATTTTGTGTTTGCGTTTATTTTAGACCGTATTTTAAAGGCTTTAATTAATTAATGAAACCACTCAAGACTATCTGCTATGTATGTATCAACGAATCGCAAATTATCAAGGAGATTCCATTTATCCATTCGTCTGTGTTCAGCGACGCTTCGTCAAACCTATTTTCTATATAAATGTTAAAAATCAGAGGAAATATAATACAACTTTGTCTTACTCCTTGTTGTATTTGTCTATTTTATCTTTTCTTATAGATTTTAATATATTAATCATTCTCTCTTATGTACTTGTCAAACGCCTTCTCAAAGTCAACGCAGTATTAAAATATAAATTCTAAGAATAGCTTCCCAAGTTCCCGAACTTATGCTGAAACAATCTGATTTGAAGTTTTATCTTCTAGTATATATTTTGTCATGAATATTACGTAAGAACGTCTTCGAAACATAGTTAATTATTTAACCTTTTTGGTATTCTAATAAACTGTAACCAATCGAATAGTATAATATTTTTATTATAAATTGCACTGAATAACTTAGGTAACATTTATTTATTTATAATGAGACCTGTCGCTTTTTTGTTTTTTCCTTTTGTGATTACTTTTAATAATCGATGGATGAAGAAGCAATCATTTGTAAAGAGCTCTTTAACCATTTGACCGCAGATGACACCTATAGAAGTCATCAAGAAAATCGCCAGTATGCATTGCGCACCTAAATGTGTCATGAACCTTTGAGCCTTGTAATATGTTTTTTTGTAATTGAAAGTTAAAAAAGCACAATATCTATCGCGGTGAAAGGGTTAACGGTTCAGTGATTATTGCAAAATATAAACAGGCGTAAACCCAAACTTGCCATCTCTTTCTAAATTATGAATAATGATGAAATGGATAGCTCTCGAACTGACTGTGAATGTAAATAGAGCTATTAAACTATATTATAAAGTACAAGATGATCCAATTCATTTTTATTATGTTGGCAGCACTGTAAATCGGACAGCTGTTAATAATTACACGCGTTCAGTGTCAAATGTTAATTTGGAGCTTATAGTAGGGGCGGGGCGTAAACCCAAACTTCTTGAATTCTGAATTAGTGAAACGAAACAAACTGTTTGCGTTAATGCGCTTATAAAGCAGTTTCTAACCAAGTTTATAAACAACTAGAAGTAAAGATTAATTTAATTTAATAAACGTTTTAAATCATTAAATCATAAGAAATATGTTTCGGAAACGAATTGAACTTGTTACATTTTTAAGTTCGTATTACTTTGGTGAAACGTATGCTTTAATACAATACGTTGACTAAAAACATTTCAGTATTAAAAATAATCTTATGCTTGACATAGAAAAAGTATCAGGACAAATACGTCACACATCTAAACTATAAATTTATACAAAAGGCAATACTTTTAAAGAAAGCATATTATGCTTCTTAAAAAATATGAAAATATAAAATATTTGTGGCAATGTGTTATTATTTGATTACTTAAAAATAATAAAATTTAGCTCAAAAATAGATTTTCTATCAAGTAATTTTATATATAGAATTAAAGTGTGATTAAGTAATAGCTCAATGGATATTAGATTTTCATATTATCTGTAATGGTTTTTGTTATTTTACTTTATTTAATTTTATACATTTCAACTAACCTGAAAAGCGAGAAATGTTTTTTTTTTTATTTTAATTTTACAATAAACGTTTTAAACTGGTTTCTATTAATACTGGAATTCGGATTTGTATAAACTTAAAATTTTATCTTTTACTGATTTTTTTAATTATACTCGTGTCTCTAAAACATCTAAATAATTCGTGTTTATATTTCTTAAGAATATATACTTATGGCAGATGAAAATACTGATTTATTTTTAAATTAGATTTTTTGTAATATATTTGTGCTTAATATATAGTTTAGTTTTGAAAAAGTTAAGTGATTTATTATATAGTAAATTACATTTGTAATACAATTTAATTGTTGTCATTGTATTAAATTTGATTGAAAAAATATGTGTAGAGACGAGTTATAGGAGTTGATTCAAGACATTAATAAAAATGTATAACTTAAATTTTAAAATATACTAGCTTCTCAAACTATAATTTATGGTGCAAAAAATATTTACATTAATAAACTTTAGTTTTCATTTTAATCATTATCTGAATTAAATAAATAAAGTTAACAATTCACGCTTTTAGAAACTTTTAAGCTGAAAAATTACTGTAATATAAAAATAATGTAAAAATACAGGGAATAGTCACATAGTCACATTTCACAAACGGTATAGTTATATATATAAAATTTAAAAAGTACCATATATAAAATATATTAGAAATACGTATAAATACATATTTCTAATATGCAAAAAAATAAAAGTTTTGCAACAATTTCTAAATTGATAATTTTATTTTTTGCAAATAAAATATAAATACTTAAATATATAATTAGATTTATCTTGTATTAAATATTTTTTTTTGTTTTATAAATAATATAATAATGTCTGATTATATCTTAATATTTATTTATTTAACATGCAATGTGTTACAACAATGTAAACACAATCAACAACTACTAAATAAGTAGTGCGAACTGAAATCAATGTCTATAAATCAGTTACATATATTTAATAAATAATAAAATATCATTAGAATTTACAATTACTATGCACGACCTAGCTAAATTTTATTTTAATCTGTGTGATTAAGAAAATCTAACTTGTGATGATCGATCGAAAATATAATTTAATAATACATATAAATTCCACATGAAAAAATATCAGGATTCGAACTAAGGTCTTTTATGAATTAGTCACTGATTTATATTTCTGGATATTCCGTTGTAACCTGACATGCGTAAGCGCAAAGTGTTACAACCGGGTAAATCTGTAGTTAATCAGACATAATGAATCAAATTATCTTATATTTTTGGCAAATTAAATGCTGTGATTTATACATAAAATATGTACGCGGTTAATGGCGGTTATGATATATTGTCGCAATGTAAATAAAGAATACAAAATGGCCGATAAGAGCAATGTCAGTACAGTAGACCTCCGATTAACCTGCACTAAAATAAAATGTGGCACAAAAACACGAACTAATAATTATAATAAAATATTAGCAATACTATTTTGTAATAAAAAAATAATTAAGCAATTTAACCACTGTAACCCACCCTTCCCTATGCAGCGGTATAAAAATATGCAGACGTTGTAAAACATTTAAAAATATTTGTATTAATTTAATTTTTAAGAAAAAAATGCTATGATAATTTTTTCGAAAAATTTGCTGATTCACAAAATATATTTTTTTGATTTAAATCGGGCATGACCGAGAAAGGGTTAAAGTTTGATATCATATTATAGTGATTTTATTATTTTAAAATTTATTGAATATAATGTCAAAATTAAAAAAAATATTATATCCGAATATTTTATAGTTACGACTTGATTCGTTTTTATTATATTGCTAATATTTATTTTCATGTTAATGTTGTGTTATTTGCTGTAAGACTATTTAAATCGATACATTGTCTCTAGTATACCTTGTGTCAATTATAATTATTTTATTTCACTAGACTCGTGATCCTATTATAAACAATTATGTTATAGATAGTCATAGTATTGAATAAGTTAAATTTATGCTAGACCTAGAAATACTATTTGATAATAAACATGTATGTTCATTTTATATAAGCATCCTATGAATTCTGCTACTTATTCAAAATTGGTATCTATACACACAATCTGATTAATAGATTTCGAAGTCAAATGAAATATAACTCACTAAATTAATACATGTATGTATAATCAATTACTAGAACGCGTATAAAATAAACTCTTTAGATGTATTGTTTATGCACGCTAGATAGTACACGCGTCAAAAAAAAATTATTTCATATCGATAATAATAATTTCAATTACCGTGTGAATTCCGCATTCTCGAGATTACATCAGCTTGAAAATCGATGCGGTTGGATGTTTTTAGTAACGGTTACTTATCTAGTATTATTTAGTTTTGCAAGATAAGGTAGATTGTATATTTTGCAAGTTAGTCGTCGGATGCATATAATGAGACGTTCCGAGTGGAAAGGGTTAACAAGCGAGACGTTCGGGAAGAGAAGAAGAAGAAGAATACAGACGGCCAGATTCCGATCGGGCGAGTCTTCCTATTCCACGACCAAGATCCTCCCGCGAGGTTGATTTATATAACTATTAGCCGCAGTCTCCCGCTCCAAATATCCAAGCGATGCGACAGTCCATTGTGCGTTTTTATTTGCATGCCGTAGCTCCAACTGCCGCTGCAACTGTTGCAGATGCACATCCAAAATAGCAGCGAATTCCTTCGTTCGGAACTCGATAACGATGGGTGTATGAGTGCGCTGAAGCGGACTTGTGCCCGTGACACTGCGGTAGTTACAGAAACATCCCACGCCAAAAAATAGGGAACAGACTTTCATATTTTTCCTATAGAAGATAACTTAATATTTTCTAAAACTAAATACGGTTTGGTATTGAAAGATAACTAATATAATAATAAAAATAAAGTTTAATGTTATGAACACAACAAAAATTCATCAATCCATTCTCAATTTATTTTTAAAACTATCAAAGTTAAAATAAATAATTTTTGTGGGGTAGGATAAGGCTAAGAATTTAAAACTAATTATATAATTTTTTTGTGTCGAAACATATAATAGATGGGGGGAGAGGGACAAATTCCCGGGGCTCGTTCTTCTTGAGGAGCCCAGCTCCTAAAAAAAATAAAAACCGACCTCAAATAATGAATCTGAACTAAACTACAGTTGTTTGAGATGTTTCTATATACTGAAGTTGTTCAGGTATAAGTTATTTTAATCCTTTTTAATACATATTACACAAGTAATAAATGGAGCGGAACATTGCCTTCAAAAGCACCCACTTTCTATGTAGTATTTTCACAATAAACATTATTCAAAGGGACAGATTGTAGTTTTTGACGCGGCTTCGTTTGTGCTAAAAATTTTTAGCAAATTATTGTTGACTTTATGGCTTTTTGAACGTTTAAAAATATTAGACATGAGAGAAAATACTTAACGAATTTAAATTAGTAGCAGTAAATTTAGGTATTCGATCTGAATTTTGAGATCGAATAAATAAATAATGTGTTTATTCCTAAAATAACATCTACAAAAAACAGTTTCGAATCTATTCCAAAAATATTTTTTTAAATATTTAATTTGAGTAGAATCATATTAGAATACATTTTCACCGGTAAGTATATATTTTTACCAGTGAAAATATTAATTATCTGGCAGTTGCTAGTATCATTATATATTTACATCCGATGTATAAATATATTTTTTGGTAAAGTTATATTTTCACTAGTCCAAATACATATTCACTATTAGATATATATTTCTACTAGCGAAAATATGGTTTAAGTGATAAGCACTAATATTATACTCTAAAATGTCTATGAAACTCAATTTGACAGTTGCGATGTGTCCATTTGCTGTTTAAACCGAAACCTTACCTAATGAAAGTTCTAAAACTAATTACAGTTTTAGAATTCTCATTAGGTCAAGTCCAAAATATCAACTAAGCCAACTCATCAGAAATCGCTTTTCACATAATTCTCCATAGTTTGTCTGCATTTCGATATTGAACAATGTTTTAAAAATATGATAGCTATCTTAAACGATATTACTGTGAATTTATAATTTAATAGGGCTGATCAAAGTATTTTAAAACAGAATTTTGGTCAATAGGAGATCACTTCTCAGAAGGCATAATTGTTTTTTGTGCTCTCTTATAGGTCAAAATTCGGTTTAGATATGCTTCATTCGATTCAGAATAAAACACGATTTATTATCTGGAAAATATATTGGGTAGATATTTTTAATAATTTAATGTCTAATTAAAATATTTCGCATAAAATATTATTTTAGAAAATATGTCTCAACGATGGCTAATTTTTATATTTATTTGTAGCATAAAAATGGTTAATTCGTGCATATTATTCTGTATGTTAATGTTAAAAAAATATATGAAATGCCATTTTTGTCATGTTGTTTTCCCAGGGCCCGGGTTCGCTCTCGGCGGCCCTGTATAGATGATAATAATATAAATGTCATGAAAACTGTATTTAATCAGATTTTAAAAATCGAACTCTTTGTTAAAATGCTGAGATATATAGATAGAAGTAGGGACAGATGCCTAAGAAATTTGCGTCTAGGGTTCAAAAAAGAGGGAGGCTTGCTCCCCAAAGTTAGTAGACAATTGATCAAAAGGTCTCTAAATCTATACCAACCGAACCAAATTGCACCTTTTAATTCCTTGGCAAACAAAAACGTGGGAAGATTCATTGCATATAGGGTGTGAGAAAAACTTTTACGTCTTATCAATTGAAAACATGACAAAATTTGACAGATTATCTGTCAATAAAAAGCGAAAATTTTCAAGAAAGTGTATTAAAAGTATCTTTAATTATATAAAATATATGTTAGCACAACCGCAATGCTTAGGTATAAGTTTTGCACCCTAGCGATTGAAACCATAACGAAATTTAGCGAATTATATCATTAAATAAAGAAGCGATAACTATTGAAAAAGTGTATGATAAATATATTAAATAATAGTTAGGCGTTTAAGAATTACACATTTGATTAATTAAACACGTCCATTAGCACAACTGTAATGATTAGGTGTAACATTGATTTAAAACTGACGTAAACATCTACACATAATCAATCATTATTAATTAATCAAAAGGTCTTATACTTGAATTGAGATATAGTTTTTCTATTTAGTCAAAAATACGAATATTATTGTAGATCGTTATTTTATCTTTTTCATATTTATATAATCGAAATATGAACTGATGAAAAGCAGAAGAGACGAAATCAAGATGTGATATTTTATAAATAAAATCTGTAGAGAATATTTGTAGCGACTAGCTATTTTGGGAACACAAGAGAGCAGTACTATTATCTGAATAAAGCGAATCTGTAATAAATGGCCTAACAATTGTCGAGGTTCTTCTTATGGTGAAGTCTCGAAAGAGGTGATGGGCTATATTTAAGTACATGTCTTAAAAACGCGCTTCGTTATTCCTTAAATTTTTATTTCAAATCTAATGGAGCTATGCTGTATAAATCAATTATTTTACGCTATATGGATGAAGTTTTCTCAATACTAATTTAATAATTTGAAACAATGAAGCGCTTTTTTAATTTGTAGAACATCTGTGTCATCTGCATAAAAGTGTCAGGGATGTGAATAATATCTGATTAAATTAAATCTGCAGTAATAAACTCGATCATTTCGTAGATTTTCCATGTGGTGATTTATTAGATGTGAAATTGAGTGCATAAGAAATCCATCAATGATTTTATTATTTGCTCGCTTATTCTGCTTATTTTGTGTTCATATCACTGTGTGTTAATAAGCACAATTAAACAGTTCAAAAGCGGTTATTGTCAATTTTATTTATAGACCCATCGATAATTATTATTATCGTATATTGATATAATAAAAAAATAAATTGTGTAAAACAGTTTATTGTAAAATTTGATTAAATTTAATGTTTTTTAACACTTATCGGTAAATTAGATAACTCAATTGATAGTATATTAATTTAATGCAGTTTGAGTATATTTTTCTATTAATTTATATTGAAATACTATATTTCTGTAGCAAAATTACATTTTATTTAAATAATTACATTATGTGTAAGATCATAAAAAACATCAAATAAAAATGTAATTTTAAATGTTTCAATATTATATTATAATAATAGCACACGTCATGTATTATATAATATTATTTAATTCATTGAAAACATTTCAGAAACACTGAATTTCATTGCTTGTTTATATGATAGTGAATTAAAATAAAATTATAATATTTTTTAGTATTAACATATATTTTATATTTCAACGTAGATTAATTCATTGAAAACATTTCAGAAACACTGAAAAGCAAAACAAACACTAACAATGATCGTCTACTTGAGATGGAATGTTACGCGGTTAGAGTCGGTTAGATTTGCGTTAATATTTCGATCGCAGACTTGCACTTGCAAGTGTTATTTGAGTAGCTAACTAGAAAATTTGAATTTTGGTTAAGGATTACAGGTACAGACAGTTTCGGTTAGAGCGATCGTTGATCGTTTAGATTGGGCTTTTGCATTTAATATTAAGAAAAGCATTTTTGTATAGGTTCAATGCTGGTTGTAAAGCAGCGAAAACTTCTCGTAACGTTGGCGTCAGTTCCTTAACAATTTAAGGAACGTGCTTTGTGCTTTGAAGATGAATAAGTTTTTGAGCGTTCTTTTTCAGTTGATAACGACCAACCGAAAGCTTTAGTTGAATCGGAACCATGCACATTAATTCGAGAGCTTGAACAATATTTAGGTGTTGGTAAACCAATAGTTCTTCACAAAATCAAAAAAAATAATAGATGGGTACCGCACGAATTTAATTTTTTTTATCAAATTATTGTAACGTACGATAAAAGGTAGGACAAAAATGAATTCTAAATTAATTTTCAACCCTCTTCTTATTACTTTACTTAGCACTCGGCCCACCGCTTGTCACTGTATCGCAGATTTTTTTCTTTTAAAAGCAAACTTGTGGTATAAATAACGCGGCATTGACCCGCCTAGGTGAATTGTGGTCCGTTTCTCACGTCGACGCTTAACCGGTTCCTTTCGAGCATTATTAAATCGTTACACGCCAGTGGGTCATCAACTTAACACTCGAAAACATCGCATGCACACCATACAACCAAGCTGTGATTATATAATCATCCTTGCGACGAACCTATGCCCATACGAAAAGCCAATTAGCTATTCTCTCCAGACGGATCCTGCAAGTCTTCAAACGAGTTCTTGTCGACGAGTACTCGAGTAGCGGTATTCTAAGATAGATTTTCGCAACATCTTATTTATTCCTGTACATTATAATTCATTTAATTCTAATCTATTATATTTCAGCCTTTTACATTTTTTATACAAGTCAATAATAATTTTGTCGTGGGACAGCATTAAAATATAATCTACAAGTAATAAAAGCAGATCGCTTAATGAAGCCCTATATATTGAAATATTATATCGCTTCATGCGAAATATAAATTTGTAATGAATATTATTTAATATAAAAACATTTATGATATTAACCGATACATTTATGATATCTATCGAGCTTGAAATCGATCCATTTATAAATAATCACCCAAGCCTTGTTGTAACACGCGTGTTAAAATACACAGCAATAATGTTTCTAGAAAGTTAAGATAAACATATTTATATAAATAAATCTATGGTTATTTTAGAGAGGCGGTGGCAAAGCTTGTCTTTGTTTTGTAAATATATTTGATTCAGTTTTATTTTGGTTGTTTTAATTATTCTCGAAATATATATTATGATTTCAAACGACTTTATTAATTATTCACGATTATTTAAAGTCGTGGGAACCTATTAAAATATCTGTATCGACAGCATATTTTTTAATTTTGGAATATCGCTTGTAGGAACTCTAGCTGGAATTTTACACGGTATCGAGAATTTATTATTTAGTGAAACAACATAACTTCTACTTCTAGGAATGAGCGTATTAAGCGTAGCAGATAATCGGTTTTTTTTTATCTGTGTCGAAAGCTATTTCTATATCGAACATTAAAAGGCTTTTTCATATTAAAATTAGCGCAAATTCTCCGCCAAACTACTATGTTGCTGTGCTGAGTGATTTTTACGGAAAATTAACTGTTTGTTAATCATTTTATTCACCAAAGGATTATTTTTTCAAATATTTTAATAAATGACAGATCCTTGCTAGGTTTTTTATCAGATGAATTTTAGCGGTTTTCCAAATATTTAATTGTTTGTTAAGTAATGAATTAAAATATTGAAAACTCAATCTTCAGTCTTTTGATTTGATATTATTTCTTTAAGTTCTTCAAGAAACATAATATTGTTTTTTTTATGTTAAAGCATTAATCACATCAATAGTTTCTCTGATATTTTATTTATCGTATTTCATACAGATATTATTGAAATATTTAATGGATACTGCATATATATCAAAAAATTATGTATTTGTCTCAACATCGTGAAATTTAGCCTTAGTAGTACCTAAACAATTTAGCATATTAACCCCTTTAGGTTTTTTCAATAATGTAGTAGATTATAAAAAATATTTAACTGACATAGAATTATTGAGATGAGCTTTATTTTTTGTTTTATGAGTTTTTAGAATACTTTCAGCACTCGATTAAAATGTGTAAACGTGTAAAATATTTATATACAACACACGTGTTGCAACTCACAGGAACTAATGCAAATACATTTAATCCGAGTGTCCAGTTCGTTGCAGTTTCGTATTTATTGAAAAGCGAGTGTTTTTTCCTATTTATTGAAAAGTATTTATTCGTTTCAGTATTACTATCAATCATACAATTCGTTAACGTGATACGAAAAACACGTGACTTTTATATTTCGTTATTAAAAAGCCGTTTTTGTGAGTCGTTATTGTATAAAAAAATTGTATAAGCATGAGCAAAATAATGCATTTAATTAATAGTAAAATATGCAATATTTTATCTGTATATTACCGAAAAAAATACGCATATCTAAATAGTTTATATTTATATAAAAAATAAAGGGTTTATTATATACTTAAACAAGCAACTGATAAATCATACGAATACACATAAAATAATATATGTATCTATTATATATATTATGCTATGATCGTATCTGTTAGATTTGAGATTAAGATTCAGGCTTTAAAATGTCTCAATTTGACATAGCAATTATTATTATAGATAAACAAAATTTACTTTTAATAACTATACACTATAAAGCAAAATATCTACTAGTTATGGTATAAGTAATCATAGGATTTTATTTATTTTAATATAAATAAGTGTAGGAGAAAAAAATCCATTTTTTAAAATTAGTCTTGACTGTAAAATATATAAGAAATATTTTTTTTTATATATATATATAATTGTCTTCATTACACGAAAAATTTATCATACACGGCAATTATATAAAAATATAGTAAAAACCGCAAAAAATTCCATTCTATCTGCAAAAAAAATGTATTTTTTCAAAAATATAACTGAAAATTTTCTATGAAACTTTTACAAATTTTCAAGAAATATTTCTTTTTATATGATAAAAAAACAGATTTTAAATATTACACAAAAAATAGTAAAAAAAACGCAAATATTTTTATTATTTCTTCAAAAGAAAACTACATTTTCACAAAAGTATATCTGAAAAAATTACGCTGTAAAACAAACATATAAAAGGTGCAAATTATTTTTTATAAATATATATTAAATTTTCATATTTTTTTTAATTTACGACGTTTCGTCAAAAATTTTTTTCAGCACCTCCAAATGATATCAAACAATATTTTATTACAAAGTAAAAAAAATATTGCAAAAATATTATTATTTAATATAAAAAAGATTTCTTTTCTAAATTTTCTAATCAATAATGATCCATTTCGTGTAATGCCAGCATCTAAATATTATATCATAGAATAATTTACGCATTGATGCACCCGATATTAAGAATTCGGGTTAAATAGTTTCATTCATCCAACTGATAAAATTTAACCGAACATTTAATATTAAAAACTGATTCTTTGTTTTGTTACTTCTGACCGTTTAATATACTAACAACTGACCATTAAAATTTGATTAAATTACCGACCAAATAAATACTAAATTTAATCTATTTTTTTTAAACCTTTAAAACAGAGAAATCAAAGTATTTATAAATACAGTAAATATAAATATTAAAGTAATGAATAGTTTATTCTTGAACTTGAGTTAAGTAATTAAAAAATAATTATATATGTATAGATATCATATATCTTATTGCGCAATCATTTTAGTGTAACCAATAATATTTATACAAAAATAATAATGATTAAAAAAGCATATCTTAATGTAAATTAATATATTTATAAACGTGTGAATAATAATATACATAATATTGTATATATTAAAGTACAAGATACAAATATTAAAATTATTAATGTTTTATAATTAAGAATATTCAAATTAAAAAATTAAATCTGAGGAATAAGAAAGCATTTCTTAAAAAAATATTATAGCTACACTAATAAATAAATTATGCACATAAAATTTAATAAACTGCAAAACAGTATTTTTGTATAGAACAAACCTTAGTATTTATCTAAAGTAATATTTATTTTATAGTTTAAATTGTAAACACAAAACATATTAGATGCACTTTATCAGATATTATAAATAGGTAGATCACTTTATAATTTTAAGTGTATATAAAATTAAATTTAAATAACACTCACTGTGAACGCAGACTTCAGATGTAGCACTGTTTCAGGGCGCGAGTGCAAGAGAGGGTGGCAGACTCGATGACCGGAAGCGCGAGACTGACACCTTCGCCAACTAGTACGCCGGGGCAAAGTGCGGTCGAGATTCGCCTAGTGGGGTGTAAGTAGTTCCGAGCAACAGGCTGGATCCGGTGTATCCGGAGGGGGAAGAGCCGGTCTCCCCCACCGCCGGACTCCCCTTTCTCCTTCTCTTTCCCTGACTCACCCCTTCGCGGGTTCCCATGGTCTTTCCATTGTACCTTTACGCGACCCTCCCCCCGGTTTTGGAAAAGAGTCGAAGACCTCGAGCCCACCCGTTACTCCAAAAGTATTTGAATCTAAAGAGTATTCAAAGTACTCCCACGTGGGGTGGGCAAACGTCGGATTGCGATACATGCAAAAATATTTATAGAAACCTTAGATGAGCTCGATTTTTAATTATATTCGCATGCAGTCTAGCTACCATTTAGGTCTTCCTATTCTCACCTATCAGTGATTGCCTGTCTAGAATCTTGAATATTGTATATTTTCATAATTAAATCGATAGAGAAAATCCAACCCTTGAATTTTCTCTAAAATTTTTTTCTATAAAATACATCAAAAAATAAATTGAGATTATCAATTAAATATATGGATGTGGAATCTCAGCGTATTTTTACCCACTTTTATCTTAAATTTTCCCCATATTTCATTTGTCTAAGGTACTTCATCTTCTTATGCTTGAAAGTTTAAAGGAGTTCTCGATCGCGTTTTATCATTAAGAGAATTCGATCATTAAAGACTCTCAGTCCATGAAACTTTTAGCATATGTTTATAAATATATTGTACAGTATATTGATTGTAAAAAAATGAAAGTTCAGGTTTTACATCTATACAATATCACTGACCAGTCAGTACTTAACTTTACCTATTTTAATTCTGGTCTAAAGATGCTTGTTTATGTGACTAGTTATATATTTAAAAAAAAAATGGTTTCTAGCAATTTCGATACAAAGTTTATTTTTTTCATCAAGGTCCTTTTTCATTACTTACCCAGCTACCCAGATATTTAAAATACTTCACCCTTTCAATTTTATCTCGGTCTAATGTTAAGCTTAGTGAGCCCACAGGGAGCTAGCGTATAACTCTAAACTCTGAAGGTCGTCAACGGTCGCAAAAAATATTTCAGCATAACGAATATTGTGAATTGCCTCTCCAAATATGTAAATTATGGGAATTGGTGACATCTATATTATTAATTATAAATTATTGTGTGCTATACAATTTATGATCAATATGTGTCACTGTAGCTGGTTTTATTTTAATAATAGCGCATTTTTATTAATAAAAATTCCGCTGTTCCGTGTGTCGCTGCAAGGGCTCGAACCCTTAACCTCAGAGTTACTAGTCTGAGACGTTACGGACTACGCTATTCCGTCCTGAATCCAGACCATATTTTCTTTAGAAACACAGTTTTTTAATTACTATATTCAAAAGAGTACCGCAAAGAACTCATCTATGCCCCATTATATTTTTAATATTTACTTTATAACTGCGAGGAATCAAGTCATCTAATACCTGAAAGATCTAAATTCAATTTATATGTATACCTAGTCTTTTTCAATTTGTATAGTGCCAAATAGCTTGATATAAGTGATTATTATATAATTATATTCCCGATCGAGTTTTACAATTTTTTAAAGGTTTTCCAAGATTTTATCAATCTCACGGAAAAATAATTAAAATAAATTTGAGCTCGGTCGTGTAAATTGTAATATTAGCTAAAAAATAGTAAAATATATCTCGCTGATTCATAGACTGTTTTTAATCTGATCTCTCACCATTTAGTAGTAGTTAATTGTGTTTACATTGTTGCAAGATTTTTACCGTTACTTTATAAGTTAAAGAAACGTTAAAAATTACATGTTTATACTGTTCGATCATTTTATTACAATTGCCTCGATTTACGCGATATTTTCTGGAACGTATTTACAGCGTATTATGCATTAAATATTTAAATGAAACTATTATTCAAGACAATGCTTAAAAAATGATGAATATATTTATTGATGAACCTAAATAAATACTAACAAATCTTAAGACAGTGAAGACTCAATTTTGAATATTTATGATGACAAAATAGTTTCAATAAGTTCAATAGCCAGCGAAAGATAATTTTGTATCTAGAATAAGAGCAAAATGTAGTAATCATTCAGTGGCCATTTGATTTTAATTTAATATAAGTTCAAGTATATTTTGGACTTATTTGGACTTTGGAGAAAAACCATATTGACTCTCTTTAATAACGGTGTAATTTTATATAAATAAACATTTATATAGGAGCATTTTTCTCTATTTATTTATCACTGATAAATTATTAAATATAATTAACTTTAAAAAATGTGAAACATTTTTCAATTATTTATTTTTTTATAGACTACCTGTTAGATTATGGACTATGGATTTTTTATGGACTACCTGTTAGATATTTATATAATTTCTACATAATTCAAATTGTACATATATTTTTATACAAATTGTATATTATATATTTATTAAATTTTATCTTATATGACATTTACACAGGTTAGGGTAGCATTACGTTTAATTCTCAAATCTATGCCATTTATAAACTAGCATTACGTATTAAATCTGTTGTTTTCAATCTTTTCATTCACAAAACGACTCTCGTTACACTTTTGCAACTATTGTCGGATTAACATATGGTTTGATATTTTTAAGCTTTCGCCCTATTCTCACATCTGCCTCTAAGCAATATGTAGACGTCTAGCAAATAAACTTGTTTAAACATTAAAAATAATTTTGTAATCAACTCATTACTTTGATTGTTAATTAAGAAGGCAGAATGTAAATAAAATAAAACTAGACTTTGATACAATAATTCTGCTATTGTAAACATGTAAATGGTTCAGAATGTTATACAAGGAAATGTTTATTAATAAAATCAGAAGATGTACTTTATTTTGAAAAAAAACTTGGAGCAAAAATCTTTACATTTTAAAATTGTTTTTAATACTTAACTAGATATTTAATAAAATAAATATGTTAATATTTATATTTGTAATAGTTTTAAAGCTTTTTAGTATACAACAGAATTTTAAAAACTACACGTTTTATGGCTTTGTTATGGTTTTTTAGGTAAAGAAGTTAAAATTCATTAATAATTTTATTTATAGAAAAAAAGTTTTTTTTAATTACGTAATTTATATTATTTTTGTTAAAATTAAAAAAAAATATATTTTCTGCATTTTAATTTCGATTAGAATTTAAAAAATATGAATAGGTTTGTTCATTTTTTGAAATAAAAATGTTAATATTTACCAATTGCATCTACAGAAAAAAATTAATTAATAAATTTAATTTATAAAAGCTACATATTTTAAATATTTAATATGAAAATTTAGTATTTGTATTTAAATATCAACACAATTTTAAAAGGTGTATAAAAAATATGTTTTATAAACGAATTTATAGCAAAAGCTTTTTAAAGTACATTGAAATTCAAAAAGTTATATGACATTTAATAGATTCGTTATTATTTAAATATAAAAACTTTTTTTTAAATAAAAATTTTACCATAAACTTGTTTTTTATTAGTTTGATTAAAAATGAATAAATTTATATTTACTAGTTGTATTGAAAGCAAAAGTCTTTTAAACCAAGTTATATTTTTTTAAGTTATAGTTCTTTATAATATTTTAAAACGGTTGAGATTTAGATTTATTGGTATCAAAAGCTTTTTAGTCTAAGATTGAATTTTTTTACGGTTTTAATGGTTTCATTTACATTTTTAAAATAAAAAATGTGATATTTTCTAATTGGATTTATAGAAAATGTTTTTAAAGCTTAATTTAAATATTAATTACTCCGTAGTTTTTTAATTGTGTTTTAAACAAAAGTTTGAATTTTAAAATCTACTTAGTTTCACTATTTTTTTAAAATATTTTTTTTCTATCTAAGCTTAAACTTATAATACTTGTGTAACAAAAATTTATTTATTTATATTAAATCGTAAATTTTAAATCTACGTAATTTCAAATAGTTTATAATCAGTAATTATATTTATATCAAAAGCTTTTTATAAAAAATACAGTTTCATCAAAATTACAGTTTCACAAAAATATATTTACTTACTATAATGACTTTTTTTTATTATTTTTATTTATTTTATATTTTTTATTACAAATCTGTAATGTGTAATGGCCAATGTACAAACAATAATGGCAAGCTCATTGTACAAGAGAAGCGTTCTCAAGCGCTAACGTCCTATCCGCAAGGAGTAGGAATATGGATCGCGATCGCGACTCTCTAGGGCAGTAGTCTTCAAACTTTATCGACTCACGGAACCCTTAGAATTATAAGTCATTTTAGGGGAACCCCATTCCATCTTTAGAAAAATATATCTTTAAATAATATTAGTAGATCAATGTATAAATAAAATTAATGTAGTTTACTCATTAGTAGCAGAAAATCGTTCCACAGCTGTCTCTTCCAATATGTTTAGTGACTGGGGTGCGCTTGCATTTCCTTACACAATTTGTCGAAGTCTAGCTCTATTGATGTTAACTGCAGAATATGCGTGTAGTAACAGAAAAACAATTATAAAATAAAGCGCTACTATACTAATGAATTTATGTAAGTACAATTTTTTTTGACTCGCGAATTTTTATTTTGTCTCGCGGAAGACCACTGCTCTATAGTATCCTAAACTTGCAGCCAAAAGTCGTCGAGTATCGATGGGTTGTCGACACTGCCCCTTAGTAACATTAAAAAGCACTTCATTGAGTAGACGCTACGCTGAGAATGCAATGAGCTGTCTCAAACAACAAAGAGTACTTTGTTTCACTTAGATTCCAATGACAATAGAGAAGGCTACAAACTAGCGAATCCCAAATAAATTATTGAAGTTGATGAAGCCGAGCATCATAAACGCGTTATCACAACTTTTGCCGAGGTGTATACAGAATCTACATCCGCGCTCAAACTTCACTCGACGGAGGTATTTCTGCCTAAAACTTCTCCACCTACTCTGTAAGAGATTTTTTCTGGACAATGTGGCAAAAATGTCACTTGGCGATTGTCAATTGACCACCTTTACAGCAACTCCATGTCCGAAGTTCTGCGAATACTCAAAAACACTTTCATGTCCGAGTTTATATGGACGGAAGTATATAGTTGATAGAGAGCAAAAAAGCAGAGTACCCAGATCGGATCCATGCGAATATTTTTATCTCAGTTATAATCATTTAAATAAAGTATCTGTTTAAAATATAAATTATATAGAAAAATCTGTACGTCGATTATGCTTGAACAAATGTTTTTTTATTGATTGATTTGTACAGATATTTAATAAAATTTTATAAAAATTGGAATTGCTGAATATAGATAGCAGCTAAAAAAACATTTTTCTCACATATTCTATACAATAAAAATATTACCTATTAGTATAAATATTTTTTTGATTTATTAAGAACGTATTTAAGCTATATATTAGTATAGAAAGCAAAAGCTTAAGTATCAGGTATTATATTATTATTAACAACATACACACATCTGAATAATTAAAAATTTAATTATAAGTTTTACTTTTAGAGTTTGAGTTGTAATACGATAGACTTATGTGATTAATTTATATAAATTGTTGTTTTTATTAAATATGAAATTAAACATGATGCACGTTGTCTTGTTTGCCAAAGAGTGACGTCTTATTTATTTATTTATTCCATTAATCTGACGTCGGGGTTTATTATAATATTCGCCAGGGGTACTTCAAGGACTCGTTATCTATTGGACAAGAAACATTTCGCGCTATCTAAGAGAAGCACGATTGGCTATGTACATTTTCCCGCAGACAACGCCCAAACTAAAATTTTATTGCACAAAACAATCTAAATCTCTGGGCGCAGTGGCAGGCTGATGTTTAAAGTTTGAGCATCTCTGATTGTCGTTTAATATATAAGCAATAATAATAAAAATATCAAACTAGTGCGCCATCTAAATGTTAAAAATGAGTTCAAAAAAATCATTTTTTTTTTATAGCTCATACAATATTAATTTATTTTTCAAGGCTTGATTGTGATTTAAATATAACATTATAGTTATTATTTGATTAAAATGCGGATTCGTCCCTGTGTTTTCAGTTCAATGCTTATCTATGCACCTGGAATTGAAATGCTACGAATACGAAGGTACGAATATATACTATCATATTTTATGTGTAATAAAAAATAATATAATTGCGTTTCAAATATCATCAACTTTTTTTACATTTTTACAGATTAAGATATATTGTTACGTTGGTTTTAATAAATCTGATTCTCATTAATATTTTAAAGCCTAATGTATTGTTTTATCAATATATATATATAGTATATATATATATATAAACATGTCAGTTATGATAAGCGTACATATGTACAATATATATAAATCAGATCTAGTTTTTTTTAAAACGTGCATACGTTTATTCTTATACTGATTATATTTTAATGTAAAAAAATTTGAAAGATTTGTCTGCTAAAAATAGAAAACGTAGAACTTTACAATACTACATAAACTAAAAATGTTAAATCAGTCATTTTCAATTGCAAGTGCAGATTTTCCGTTTGCGTTAATGAATTAACCACTTTACTGCAGTAAAGTACATAGATGATTTAATTCTATGGTCGGCTGACTAAAATAACACATAAGTCAAAAATGACAAATTTACAAAAGAGATAAAAATCTTAGATAATTGCATCAATAAAAAAAATGGCAGATTTTGACTTATGTGTTTTAGTCCGCCGACTCTACAATTCTTTTGATTTTTATATTGGATCATAATGTATTTTGTCTTTTTATCGATTTATCTTTACCTCCATTCTTCTAACTAATGCTTCAATGGCGTTATAGATTGTTTTGATCTTGGGACTATGTCAATGTCATGCGAAGTTTTGAATTAGTTTATTATACATACTGCCGGTTAAATTTAATTTACCATCTCTGGTGTATATTAAAGTTTTTCTCCTTGGTTGTTTACTGTCATTCCTTCTTTTTATTACATTTTCTGCTGCTGATTGTACAATATTTTTGCATTAATTCCAATATAGACTAAGGTTGTTTTCGCAATTATTAATCGCCTTTAATAATAATAATGATCTTAGCATAAATATCAGTCTAGTGTATTTATTAAATTGTACAGACTTTTATTTAACGTCTATCGTGACGTGAAAAGCTCTGTATATATATCAATCGATAAAATTGAGCTTTGTGTAAATATGTAAATATCATTTTTCTTCATAGATATAAGTATATAAAGAGCTTATGGTTTGTAAGTACATTACGGGAAATTTTCAAGGTGCTCCTAGAATATACAATACAATACTCGTATCCTTTACAAAAGCTTCACGGTTTTACCTCTTTAGGTGTTACCTATAAATCCTGCGTTATGCATTCTGCGCGATTATGTTTAACAAATACATTTATATGATGTCTATGTACATATAATACTCATGTAAAGTAGTAAAATATAAATAATGCATATAATAATATTTAATTGTAATAAAATTATAATATAAGACATATTTTTTTTTAATATATCGTATTAAACATATTATGATTTTATTACAAAACAATGTTCTTAAAGATAATAACAGCCTGAATATTTTAAAGAAATCGATCAGAATTCAATAGTCTGTAATTCATAGCAAAAAAATATTCCTTATTACTATTTAAATATTATGTTTTTACGATAAGCAGCAATTACACGTTTGATATAAATACATTTGAAAATAATCTGAAAAATAAAAAAATTCTAACAAAGTAAATTCACTGGAATTGGATTAACATAATTATTTTTTAGGGGCAAATGAAAATTGAATTACTGTTAGAATTATATTTAGCATAAGTAACCTTTATTTTGATATTGATATAATGTCTATATACATATAATACTAAGAAAGGTTTTTAAAATATATATATTTTTTAAGAATACACTTGCCCTAAACAATGTAGTTCATTTTTATATGGAATTATTTTATAGAAAGATATAAGCTCGAAAAATTAAGATATGTTTTTTTTTACATTATCCAGCAAATTAAGTGACTATTATAAACTATTTTACTATTTAAATAAATGTATTTATGTAGTACTTAAAGATTAGCCACTAAGTTACTTGTTAAGACCAAATTTTAAGTATGACGGTTAAGGCTAAGAAAAGAGATTAACTACCAATAACGCGTTGTCCTTATCCAATCGCCTAATATATTTTATTTCGCTTCCATCGGAAGATAATCTGCTTATTACTGCATATGTTATGTGTATGCTAACTGTATTTTATTAATAGAAAAGTAAAAAGTTTTATTGACAATATTTTGATTATTTTTTAACTTAAAAGCTATTATGCTTAAATTATCAACAATTTTCTTATAATAAAACAATAGGACTCTCTTGAACTATGCAAAATCGATTACAAAGCATCTTGTTTAAGCTTATATTTTTATATATCAGTGTTTAAGCTTATCTTTTTAAGGCAAGCGTTTGTTATTATAACTACATAGCTTTCTCAAGAAAGAGGTGGCTTTAGTTCATTGAGTAGTCCCACAGATTTTTTAGTTTTGAATCTATTAATCGTAATGTACTGATTGCCTGAGTAACTAATAAAACTGAAATTGAAATTAAGCAGGCTACTAGACTGGGTAAGAGGATAAAGCTCTAGATGTAAAAGCTAATATTACGACTCGAATTTTTAACCCCTGTTAAAAATACTATATATATTTCAATTGCAGTTTATTGTCTCATGAACAAGACGAGTTTTGATTCGAACTCTACACGTGCGATTTATTTGCGCAATAAAAGTGAGTTTATCCGACTATAGCAAAACTCGATCCCCCGACAGCGTCGAAATTCTCCCCCAAGACCAAGCAAGTCTAGGGGGGCAAACGAGGGTTCTTTGTGCTTTCTTGGTCACCCTCAGTTTTCAACGCGCACCTTTCATACACAACAATAATAATTTCGATTCAAACGCCGCCGCCTTCGATGAGACGAAGCAAAGAAAAAACTTGCCACTAGTGACTAGCGATTCACTAATGTAGAACCCTTTAGAAAAGTCAACTCAATCCTACTGAACCTGCTTGTCTTGCTTATAACTGCTTTCATGGAAGCTGTTATAAGCAAGAATTGCAACGCTATGGGAAATTTTGATTTTTTTGGCAAATATATTCGACTATCAAATTCATGAATCCAATATATTTTTTTTTAATAACGATATTAAATAACACAAGATGAAATAGTTAATGAGGTTTAATTAATCAAACTAACTTCAGAGGTTCCTTAAGTGTCCAACCTGGGCCCTCTGCTCTAAACTTTATTTATTAATCTTATGGCAGTTACAAATTAAAGTTTTTTTTATGCAGATGATTTTAAATTGTTTAAATACATTATATTTGTTGCGGGCTCCTTCAATCTACAGGATGATTCAGATAATCTAAGGAGATATGAAAACAGTGTCATTTTTTCGATCCTGTTCGTCATCAGATCATTCCTACGATCTCAGTGTATTGTTTAACATATTTTTGTTTGTTTGTGATATTACAATATATTGTTTGTTTTTTTACGATCGTGACACATTGGGGTAATAGGCATTCAATATATTTTATAAAATATTTTTTATTTCAATATATTATTTCGTATTCTTAAATTTATTGTTAATATTTTCTACAAAAATCATATTCATTATTTCAAATTAAAAAAATATTATATAACTGATATGTTTTTATTTCTTATTTTTTTAGTTATATATATATAAATAAATATCTATATTAGGTACCTTGAAACAGTGAGGGGATTGACCACCGTACATGTACGGCAATACTTCTCAAATGATTACTCCA